>NW_023459400.1:34522-60177 GCF_013731165.1 Rhagoletis pomonella | reverse complement strand
AAAAAAATTTGTTTGGTAAGAAGTGTATCTTAAAATATCTGACATTTATGTTAAAAGTGTAAAATATGTAAATGTACCTACATAAACTTTCCCGTGAATACCATCAAATCATTGGTCTTGAAGGGAATCTATGTATGCATGCATGCATATGAGCAAATTAAAAAGTCGATACAATTTACAGTCGAAAAGTACACTTTTTATATAGATTTCATACTGAAGGAACAATTTTATTTCCCAACACTGTGGGGAACTAAGCAAAATGGCCAAGTATACTTCGAAAATATTCAAATACATAGGCCACCAACCGATAATTTTATATATTCATTAAAAGATAATTTGTCATCAGTCTGAAATAAAAAAAATTATAAATCGGAAGCGTAAAATAGTATTGTGTTAAAGGGTGTATACAAAAAAAATTTGGTCGACAAAAAACATTTATTAAATCCACATTTCTACAGTCATCGAGGAAGCTTTTACATATTTAAGAAGCTTAGAATAAGCTGTTGATAAAAAGTATAAGGTTTGTTTATTTATTCATATCATTTATGAAATTCGATTTTTTTTAGAAAAATTCGATTTTATCCGAATTTTAGCAACACAAAGTTCGATTTCCAAATTTCCCAATTTGGAGCTAAAATTCGATTGAAATTCGAATTTCGAAGCTTCGAATATCGAATTTACCCATCCCTATTAAGCACAAACGATACAGATGTTGCTAGCATCAATTTTGTCAGAAACCAAAACTACCACAATTACAACTATAGAGGTAGAGGAAACCAAAATTACGGAGGCAGATATAACACAAACAGGTACTATAGAAATAACAATGAACAACACCAAAACAGTCAACGTTATCAGGGATACAACAATTATCGTAGAGGCCAATACACCAATAGAAATCAAAACTCAAAGAGAGGAAGAGCCCAAAGTAACGTAAGAGCTATTGAAGCAACTCCGGAAAACACGCAGGGTCCTCAGGATGCCCAACTGAGGATCATGCACCTAGAAGAAAATATTAATAAATGAAAATGAGATAAAGACCCTACATATAAACTTAAAATTTGGCAATTATGTCCTCATTAAAACATCTTTGACAAACTCAACAGACACATTTTTGCTAGATACGGGATCAGATATAATAATAATAATAATAGATTGGCGCTTACACATATATTAGTGTTTGGCCGAGGTTCTCCTCCGATTTGTGGCGTGCGCCTTGATGTTGTCACACAAAGAGGAGGGACCTACAGTTTTACGCCGACTCCGAACGGTGATTGTATTTTTATGTGAAGCTGTTTTTCATGGCAGAAATACACTCGGAGGTTTGCCATTGCCTGCCGAGGGAACCGCTGTTAAGGAGAAACCCTTTTTCTATATTTTTGCGATGTTGCTTTGACCAGGGTTTGAACCCAGGTGCTGCGGAGTGGAAGCGCGCACTGCTTACCACTACACCACAGCGGCCGACAAGATATAAGATCAGATATAAGCATATCCAAAAATTATACAAACGTAGATAACATAAATACAGATCGGAAATTTAACCTTATAGGAATAGGTGAAGGAACTAAATCAACAATAGATGCAGTAGACGCAAAATTCTCATTCAGAAACTACGAAATTCAACATACAATGCGAATAGTAGAACAAAATTTCCCAATCCCATGCGATGGAATCATTGGTTTAGATTTCATTAAAAAAATTTAATTGTTGGTAAAAGTTGGTTTATAATAAGACCAAATTTTAAAATTGAAATTCCAATTTAGAGAGATACTTAATTCACCAAAACCAAATACTCTAACTCTCCCAGCTCGATCAGAAGTAATTAGAAATATTAACATCAATTCAACAGAAAATAAAGTTTTCATTCCAACTCAAACAATAGCAGCAGGTGTATTCATAGCAACACAATAGTAAACACCAATAATTCATACATCAAAATTCTTAATACCACAGATGAAACTAAACCCTAATAATGCATACATCAAAATTCTTAATACCACAGATGACAATTTATATTTAGATAATTTCAAAATTGAATCCGAAACTCTTAAAAGCTACTATCAGGTAACATTTAAAGCAGTTGAAAAAAACAGAAGATAGAGACAAAACAATATTAAATAAATTATCAAACAATTGTGCAGAGCATTCAAGAGAAAATCTCATTAACTTATGCAAAGAATATACAGATGTATTTCCATTAGAGACAGACAACATCACTTTCAACAATTTTTACAAACAAAAACTTAGAGTCAAAGATGATACACCCGTTTACATTAAAAACTACAGATTACCACACGTGAATAAACCCGAAATTAATAGGCAAATAGAAAAACTGATATTATAGAACCATCGTCATCGGAATATAAGAGCCCAATCTTACTGGTTCCCAAAAAAGAGCTACCAGGCAGTAAAAACAAAAGATGGAGATTAGTGATAGACTACAGACAAGTGAATAAAAAATTAGTATCTGATAAATTTCCACTTCCACGCATTGATGACATCTTAGATGAACTAGGCGCAGCAAGATATTTTTGCAATTTAGATTTAATATCCGGATTTCACCAGATTGAACTTGAAGAAAACTCTAGAGACCTAACATCCTCCTCTTCAGATCAAGGATCATACAGATTCAAACGTTTACCATTTGGTTTAAAAATCTCACCAAACTCTTTTCAAAGTATGATGTCACTGCCATTCTCTGGATTAGGCCCAAATAAAGCTTTCGTCTATATGGACGACCTCAAAGTAACAGGATGCTCCGAAAACCATATAATCTCAAATCTCAAACAAATTTTCGACATTTGTAGACAGACAAATTTAAAATTACACCCAGATAAATGTACACTTTTTAATTCTGAAGTAACATTTCTAGGTCATAAATGTACATATCAAGGAATTCTACCCGATAACTCTAAATACGATAAAATCAACCCACGAAAGCCACAAATGGAGACGAAGCAAAAAGATTTATAGCTTTTGTAAATTATTATCGTAGATTTATAACAGAACAAGAATTAACAGCAATTCACAGTGCAATAAACTTCTTTAAACCATATATTTTCGGTAAAAAATTATTTGTCAAAAGTGACCATAACCCCTCACATATCTGTTCAGCATGAAAAATCCGTTATCAAAGTTAACACGAATGAGACTCGATCTCGAAGAAGTTGATTTCGAAATAGAATATATTAAAGGCAAATAAAATTGTGGTACTGACGCTTTATCTCGTATTGATTTTGGGCAAATCAAACAAGTTAAAGACGAGAATACCAAAATTTTCCAAGTCACTTCAAGATCAAAAACATAAAAAGACAACCCTTCACCAAATGATCTACCAAACACATAAACAAATAAAACGAACGTATCTGTACAAATTTATGAAACATTAACAAACGAAAAAATCAGAAAGTTACCATGCCTAAAACTAATTGAAGATAAGAGTACTCAAAAATTGAAAATATTAAATGGTAAAAAACATGTTCTAGAACTCAATATAGATAAACTTATTGTTCATGTTCGCTCTAGCGCAATTATTTCCAAAACTTGAAAAATTAGTTGGCAGTAAGGATATCGATAATATAAAGATTGCAATCAGTGATAGAATATTTCAATATGTCGACATGAATGAATTTAAAAATATAGGCAACAAAATTTAAAAAAAAAGTAACACTTGCCATAACACCGGCACTCATAACACCAACTTCTGAAAGTCAAAAACAAGAACTTCTAGAAAAACTCACGATGACCCTGTCTTTGGTGGCCACCCAGTCGTCACGCGACTATTAAATAAAATAAAACGAAATTACACATGGAAAAATTTAACAAAAGATATTAGAAACTACATCAAAAGTGTGAAAAGTGCAAAACAAACAAATCAGGTATAAAAATATAGAACAATTAACAAAAACACCAACACCCATCAACGCATTTGACACGATACAAATTGACGCAGTAGGACCATTACCAAAATCATTTAACAATAATGATTATGCAGTTACAATCATATGGGTATTTCCATACGTCGCATACGTGACAGTCGTACGTTTCAATGTGATAAAAACAAGGAATACCATTTGTTTTCTTTAACTTTTTTGGGCCATTGTATAGCACATAATTAGCTTTATATTTAACAGAAAAATGAAAACAATCGAACTGCTTGGTCCTGAAATATAAGAATTTAAAGCGAGTGTCGTTACGTGACAAAAAATGGAAGATTTTTTCTTTTCTTACAAAATCGCAAAACTCTGCGAATTGTAGCTGGCTATTTTCATGAAACTTATTTTAATATGATTTGCAGCAATTCTAGTTGTTTTTAGAGTTTTTTGAAATAATGCAACTTGTTTCAATTTTCCTTTACAACCCCAAGTGTGAAACGTAATATTCCATCGTTATATTTTTGTTAATATTGCTTTTATATGAATTTTTAACGCAAATGAAACATGTATTTTATGTAGAATATCTATACTAATTATATAAAGAGAAGTCCCTTTTTTTTTGTAACAGGTAATCTCGCGAACGGCTGGTCAGATTTTCATGAAATTTTGTATACAAATAGCTTTCGGTAACCACCATGTTTTAGGCTAAAAAAATTTTACTTTTTTCGGGTAGGTGGACCAGGATCTGGTCTATTCGAAAAAATCGTATTATAGTCCGATTTGCTTCAAATTTAGTACGTAAGTAGCTTTTTAGCATATATTAGCATATAGGACCCATTTTTTCCGGGAAGTGGTCCAGGGACCGATCTTTCCAAAAAATCGCATTTATGGTCCGATTTGCTTGAAATTCGGTACGTAAGTAGTTTTTTAGCATATATTAGGACATATGGTCCATTTTTCCGAGAAGTGGACCAGGGACTGATCTATTCGAAAAAATCGTTTTTACGGTCCGATTAGCTTAAAATTCGGTACGTAGGTAGCTTTTTAGCATATATTAGCATATATGATCCATTTTGTCCGAGAAGTAGACCCGGGACCGATCTGTTCGAAGAAATCGTATTTATGGTCCGACTTGCTTAAACGTCGGTACATAGGTAGCTTTTTGCCTGGATAAGCTCATAGATTCCTGTTTTCCAATTTTCATGCAATTTCGGATATAAATCGCTTTAAGTAACGACCATATCAAGGGGCGAATTCGTCACTAGGCAAGATTTTTTTGCGCCAATCAGAAAGAACGGATACTGTCAAAATATAATTATAACATATAATATATCTCAACTAATTTATATTTAGAAAGCCGTTTGTTAGTTTTCGCAAGGCTCGAGAGCGGCTGAACCGATTTTTTTGAAACTGCCACCTGCCGCACGTGTCCCAAGGTTGGTTTTAGGCTGAAAAAAAAATCTATATGTAAAGGGGGCGTGGCACTTCCCATACAAACCGAATTTCTCATGCTACATATCTCTGAAAACGTACATGGTAGAGTTTTGGAAATTGGTATGGAGATATACGAAATCAATCGCATACCCTTGGAGAAAAATTTTAGCTATAGTAAAAAGGGGTGTGACATCTCCCATACAAACCGGATTTTTCATACTGCTTATCTCTGGAAATTTTTTGGTAGAGTTCTGGAACTTTGTATGGATATGTACGAAACAATTCGCATACTCTTGGAGAAAAATTGGAACTATTGGAAAAGGGGGCGTGGCATCTTCCATACAAACCAAATTTTTCATATTGCATATCTCTGGAAGTGTTCATGGTATAGTTCTGGAACTTGGTACGGAGATATACGCAATCAACTCTTGAGGAAAAATTGGAACTATTGGAAAAGGGGGCGTGGAATCTTCCATACAAACCGAATTTTTCATACTGCCTATCTTTGGAAGTGTTCATGGTAGAGTTCTGGAACTTGGTATGGAGATATACGAAATCAATCGCATACTCATGAAGAAAGAGGGCAGCTTTTGGAAAGGGGGGCGTGGCACCTCCCATATAAATCGAATTTTTATACTGAATATCTCTGAAAGTATGCATGGTACAGTACTGGAACTTCGTGTGGAGATATGTATGTAGTTGAATTCAAGCCCATACTCATGGAGAAAAGTTGGGCTATTTGAAAAGGGGGTGTGAGGCCTACAAACGTACCGACCTTTAGCTATCTTTGAATGTATTTTTTAATTATTCTGTAGGTGTGTTTGTTAGTGAAATCCTCCTAAATGGTTGTACGGATTTTAACGAAACATTTTGTGTGTTTGAGTGGGTCTCTGGATGGTTTAGTTTCACAATTTAATCCGACAGTTGGCGCTGTATTTGAGTTATTACTAAAAATCTTATTTATGATCCGATTTGGCTAATGTTTTAAATATGTATGCAATACTATTGCAAAAACGTGCTGCCAAGTGGTGCTGAAGTCGAGCTATTACTAAAAATAGCCAAGTGAGAAAAGGGGCCGTGAAGGTCAGATTAAATCGACCTGTTGCACCATAGGGTATATCGAACGCTCCTGCGTTGCGATTGGCCCATTGGATGTGATTTTCCAATATTATTATGCGTTCAAACTTTTAAGGTACAGAACAATGATTCGCACCCATTTTGATTTGGCACCTACTATACTGTAAAGCTTCTAGGACATTCACTATAGAACCGGGTCATTGTTGCCGCCAGGGAGTGAAGAGGAAAAAATTTATTTCGCTTTGCGAATAACCGTGCTATGAAATGCCGCACAACTGGAGAATTTCAAGAACGGATATAACACTTTCCTTAGGTTATTTAAAGCGGCAAATGACCACCAAACCTTAATCTTAGCAGACAAATGTGCCAATGAAAATCGTAAACGTGAATTGTTGGTGAAAATGTTGGACCAAAAAGTTTCAATAAAATATATAAAAATTTTGGGCGGGACGAAGTTCGCCGGGTCTGCTAGTACCTTATATTTTGACTTCAGCGCCAATTCACGGTGAATTTGTTGGAAATCTATGATTTATTATGTTTCAACTACATACGCCAAATTCGAACCAAAGCGGACCATGAATACGGTTTTTCGAAATATCTCAACCTTGGCGCCACATAGGAAGACCATTTTACGCAAACATGATTATACTTACATAGCCAGTACATATTTTAAAAAGCAGACTAATCGGCCCGTAAATACTTTAGATATAAGACTTTTATTTTCTTTTGTCGTGGTGGACCTTCCGATGGAAACACCCGTATGCGATTTAACTAAATTTCTAATAACTGTTCCAATTCCGAACAAAACACCCAAAGATGTTGCGAAAGCAATCGTTGAAAATTGCATTTTGATTCATGGACCCATAAAGACTATCATTACTGACATGGGTACTGAATATAAAAATGAACTTCTCAAAGGACTTTGCCAACTTTTGAAGGTTGAGCACAAAACATCCACTCCATAACACCATCAAACGTTAGGCACTGTTGAACGTAGTCACAAAACACCAAATGAATATTTTAGATCTTACTTAAACGGAAGTAAAAATAATTGGGTTGAATGCGTTATGTTCTTCACATACGCATATAACACCACTCCATCAACAACACATGGTTATACTCCACTCGAATTAGTTTATGGTAAAACACCACCATCATACGACTTTCTAAATTAGACAACAATCGATCCACTATACAACATTGACAACTATAGTAAAGAACTAAAATATAGACTACAATTAGCGCAAAACAGAGCTAGAGATTACTTAGAAAGGTCAAAACAACAAAACAACAAGCAATACGATAAAAAGTCAAATCCGCAGTCTATTCAGGTAGATGTCATGGTTTAGCTTCACGTTGAAGCTAGCCATAAATTAGACAGCATATACAAAGGTTCTTACCGCGTGTTAGAAGTAGACAATAACAATAATTGCAAAATTGATATAAATTCAAAAACTACAACCGTACATAAGATCGGTTAAAGAAAATGTAAATAGTAAATGTAAACCTAAGAGGTGTGACGCACCATATTTTATCTATTTCTTAAATTTCAAAACATAAAACAATGAATTGAGCGCTCAAATTAACAAAACCATATCAAGAAAACTAAAGAAGTTCAACTAAGTAAAAACCTATTAGAATAAAATATGCTAATCAGAATAATATTAGCTCAGTTAAGTAAAGCACCACTTAATAAAATAAAATAAGTACAAACAGCTAAGGTAATCAAAATTAAAAAATTCAAATACTATTAAATTAAGAAACCAAATTTCATTCAATTACAATATAGCAATTTATTAATATATAACTGAAAAAAAAGAAATTATGTAAGTTTATAAAATAATATAATCACTATAATTTTTTAGTGAAAAATCGTTCATCCCTTTTTACTACTAAAAACGAATTAAAAATTTTTCATGAAGAAAAGGGTGGTGTCACGATAATCGTCACTGCCCTGTATTTTTAAAGCAGTGTCAAATATCGGATTGCTGTCAACGCTAACCCATATTCGGATTGACCTCTATTTCTGTCAGCAACTCTGACACTAAAAACGTCTCGCATAAATTACACAATTAATGGCAATGCACTTGAACAAAGAAGCGCAGGCACTTCGACCCTTTGAGTAACCGACTTAAGCGCAGTGCAAACAAGCAATGCAGGAATAACGAAATATAGATCGAATTTCTAATGACACACTTAGAGTGCGATGATTGAGCAAGGAATTGAGTGACGGCGGTGGAACACCCAACGTGAGCCAATATGTTAAGCATAGAGGCGTAAGCGTAGAATCTAAGCGTGTGTATAAATAATAGTAGAAGCTAAGAATAGTTACGCAGAATACTTTGAACGTTGAGGAGTTTATGTCGCTAGTCGGGATCTCTCTTTTATTTAAATAAAACTGTAAAATTAAATCGAAGTGTTTATTTTAATGCGTTTCGTTCGAGAGTCAATAGCTAGCATTTCACGCCTTCACTGCACTACCCACATCAACCGACGTTCGCGTAGGTGATCGTAAATTCCGCAGGGTTGTCACTGCTGCTGCAGCCTGCTTCATGCCAGCGGGATGTATCTCGGACCCCCGTCCGAATTTTCCTGCTGAAGCGGCTGTCCTAGCCGATGAACGTGACAACCTTCGTCAGGCCAATCCCGGAAATCCCCGTATCAGGGATCTCAACTCGGATTCGGTAACGTGTGAACGTACATAAGCGGAAGAAATGGGAAGAGCATCTGAAGACCTCCAACTTCGCCTCTGGTGTCAGTAAGCTTTGGTCTACCGTGAGGTCATTCTCCAACCGGACGAAGCGTGACGACAGAGTTGAAATATACTTTGGTAGCCACGCTTCATCAGACCCGGAGCGATGCGCGAGCTATTTTAGCGGGCAATTCATGTTGCGTCCTCCGGTGGATAAAGCCAAACGTCGAGTGATGAGAAGGCTGCACAAACTGCTAAAACCTAGTGCGCCTCTTGTTTTCACCAGCGGTGAGTTAAGGGTAGCCATCGGGAAGGCAAAAGCTTCCAAAGCCATTGTACTCGACGAAATTTGTTGATGCTGAGTCCTGCGGGAGTAGCGTACTTAGCGGAGGTCCTCAATCTGTCAATGGCCACTCTCATCATTCCAGACATTTGGAAGATGGGGAGAATGGTCCCACTGCTCCAACCGGGGAAACCAGCCAACAAAGGAGAGTCCTATCGTCCGATAACCCCCCTTTCCCCGGTACCGAAGACACTAGAGGTCTTGCTGCTCCCGTATTTTACGAACCACCTGACCCCAGCGAAGCATCGGCATGGATTCCGTAAGTGCACAGCACAACAACAGCACTTAACGCCATAAATACCCAGATAACTCGTGGCCTTAACCGAAACCGCTCCTGTGAGAGAACCATTTTATTAGCGCTGGACCTGTCTAAGGCGTTCGACACTGTCAGCCACTCAACGCTACTATATGACATGGAGGCCTCCTCTCTCCCACAGGGAATCAAACGGTGGTCGGCGAATTATCTGAGTGGAAAATAGGAAAATAATATGGCCTTTACCCATTACTGTTTAACTTTTACATTTCAAAGCTCCCTCAACCACCAGAGGGAGTCTCGATAGTCTTTTATGCTGACGATTGTTCGATCATGGCGTCTGGGAATGAAATTGATGATTTGTGCTCGAAAGTAAACGGTTATCTCGCCGAGCTTACTCGCTTCTTCACTGCACGGAGCTTAACCAGTGATCGGACTTCTACCACATTGTGGTAGATCGGCCACTTCTTTGAGCTTCTACCACATCTACCACACAAGGTCTGAAATCTACCACATATTCGCGTTTTTGGGTACCTAGTTTTATTTTTGCTCGACATAATTTTCCTAATTTTAAGAGCAAAAATTGTCCAACACTAAACACTATATCGTCGGTCCCTACGAAGAGTAGCACATTTCACTATTCGCGTGGAAGACTAGTACATTTCACTATTATCATGGAAGGCTAGCACATTTCATTATTTGCGTCGAAAAGTAGCACATTTCATTATTTGCGTGGAAGCCTAGCACATTTCAGATTTTTGCGTGGAAAAGTAGCAGATTTCACCATTTGCGTGGAAGAGTAGCACATTTCAGGTTTTTGCGTGGAAGACTAGCACATTTCAGATTTTTGCGTGGAAAGGTAGCACATTTCAGATTCTCGCGTGGAAGAGTAGCACATTTCATTATTTGCGTGGAAGAGTAGCACATTAATGGTTTAAAGCAAATCATAAAAGTATAATTTATATTTTGAAAATTCAAGTGCTTTTATTATATTTCTGTAATTATATTATACAATTTATGAAATTCAGACGGTATATAGCGTTTAGTGGTGATTTGCTGAAAATATTTCAATTAAATTAAAGTTCATTTAAAAAAAACCCTGTAAGCCCACGCTTAAAACTTTGTAGAAATCTAAAAAAATGCAACTAATTTCCATACACATCTCAAACTTATTTACTCAGAAGTATAAAAATTTTTTTGAGTATGAAGCTTTATAGCCCATTCAATTTTATCTTTGATTCTTTTTGTCGCATTTGCTCCCATATAACGAATAAACACAATTTATTTTTGTATGGAAGAAAACCGCAACAACGGAAATTTTTAGCCACTTGAAACTTGCACATTATTGCTGTAAAATTGCAAGGGCTTTAAAACTAAATACTCAAAAAATTCTGAAAAAATGTTTGAAATTTGGATGAAAATTTGTTGATTTTTTCTGGTTTTCTACAAAGTTTTAAACTTGGGTTTAAATGGATTTTTTCAGAGAATGAATTTTATTTTAATGAAAATTCTTAAAAATAAATAATTAAACAAAAGTGGAAAACAATATCACTTTGAAATGAGGTGCTCTTGATATGACTGCATGTACATATGTGTATGGTTCTCGTGCTTATAAATATATTCCTTGAGGAAGACCCGAATATGCGTCGAAACAAGTAGGAGGGAAATAAACGTTTATTTTATTCGTAATAATAAATCGAAAAATTCCATACACAACATTAAACTTTCAGCTTAGTCGAGGAGAAATAATTATAACATAGTACTTGTACGCTTGGTTTTTGTACGGCTGCTAGTATCACTTTACCTACACCTCAATTTCTTTGTGTGGAAGTCACTGTCGGATTTCCTATTTCGACAGTGGTGTCGACTGCGTTCCGATTACGAATACAGCTTTTGAGCCGAGTACCTTTCAAATGTTTGGAATTGATTAAATTAATTCAATAAACAAATATTTACATACTTCCTTATTAGTAAATCGCAACAAGATTGTTCATTTTTAAATTTAACAAACTTGTAGATACAAATTAATGTTGACAAAAATGCAACCACGTGCTACAATCCTGCTTGCAATTCTTGCTGGCAAAAAATTTTCCTAGCACCAATTTGCTACTACCCCTCCAATTGAAATGTTAAAATTTTGCTCTCTCCTTGCAAGTTTTACTAGGTTTTTGGCAAACGAACATGATTTGGTAAGAATTGGTACCAATTTGTACAAGTTTTTTGCATAGCGAACACTCTTAATATCAACAGTTTCTTTCAATTAAGATTATACAACAAGGAAATGAAGCAATCGTAACTTCGATAAGTGTTTAAGTAATAACTCACAGTGAAATGTATTAATTGATTTAGACAGTTACAATACCCAGTTTTTTCTGTTCTTTTGAGAATCCTTCGAAAAACAATTTTCGGAAGCTACGAAAGTGGCGACAATTGTTAAATGTTTATAAGCTAATGAAATAATATAGAGTGTGCCAGCTAGCAATGATATTCTATCTCGGTACACTTATTTGCCCATTCTTTATCATAATTTTTTCTTTCATTTGACATTCATGTTAGCCACCTTGAGTGAAAAAATTATGAAGTTTTTTGATTTGAGTGCAAACTTTAAAAGAAAAACATATCAAGAAATTCTTGTCGCTTGTGCAAAAGCACACATAACTTTGCAGTACCGATGTTTTCAGTCCATCAGGATGAGAATCTAAGCCGAAACCGGGCAGAGGTATGCAAAAAAGCCAAGGGTTAATGCCACAATTGAAAAAAGCGAAAATGACGTAACTCAAATTTTGCTTAGAAATAAGCGTACATCAAACTGGCTGGCACACTATATTATTTTACTGGTTCATAAGTTATGTGAAACAATTTTGGAAATTGCTGTTTCAAATCTATCCAAATTTCCAAATGGCTTTAGAGTGGCAATATTATATAAATTAATATTTAATTTATTAGTGCAATAATATTTTGGATAATATTAATAGAATGTATATTCTAATAGTGGTTGAATAGTGAAAAATCCACATTTAGAATAGAGTTTTGAAGCATCCAAAATAATTTTAGTATGTACAGTGTACATTGCACACAAAAGTCGAAGTATCGAAACAAAATGCATCGATATATCAGGATCTTTCCCTAACAATCCGGACCGGATCCGGTGATTAGAGAATAAGCGAAAAGTTTTCTCTAAAAAATCGAACATAATCCAGAAATACGGGAACGCAAAAAACTACATTTCGTGCCCAGAATTTGAGAAACAGCTGGAAACTCTTGGAAATTGAATTTTTGTTTCACAAATTTGATTTTAACAATATAAAGATAGAAAATACATTAACTATTCCTTAAAAGCCCCAAGTGAATGTAGGCAACATGTAAACACAAAACAGCTGATATGCACTTTGACACTTTATCCATTTTTACCCGAAGAAAAAGTCCGGGCTGTTTCGGGATCTCTATTACCCATTTTGATGAGTACGGGAATGATTTCTGGGCTGTTTTGGGCACCCGCGGGATCCCACGTTGCGTACGGGAAAGAACCTATCGATGTATGTCGGAAAGACCAAAACATCGGTTTTATTCGATACATCGAATAGCAAACATCGATGTTTCTGATGCATCCCTACTACAAACGCTAACGACATACCTTGGGTTATCCAGCTCAGTATTACGATCACTTCTTTCAGAAACGATTTGGATCATTCTAATTGGGGCACGATTACGATAACCGGGCGACAAATTTTGGACTAGGACGTCTAGCAACGCGAGAAGGATTTTCGCGTTCGTTTTAAATAAAAGATACTCGCTTTTTAAATTAACATGTATGTTGATATATATATAAACGATGTCCGTTGAACTCAACAATGGGTAGGCGCTGTGACCAATAGTAACCTCTTTGTACCACCTCTGTATGCAGAAAGCCATACAGAGCCCCGTGAGACTACTCCGGAAGAGTTGTGATGCATCAAGCGGGCTTGTTAAGCATCGTGTGCGGGTTGATGCGTCAAGCAAGTTGAGCATCCGTTATGTATTATGTATGTCAAAAATGTGGGTAGGCGCTGTGGCCAATGGTAACTTTTGTACCACCTCTGTATGCTGAAAGTCATACAGAGCCCCAACAGCTTTTAGCGCTTTGGCTGTTGCTTTTTAAGACCATTCCGGAGGAGTGGTGATGCATCAAGCGGGATTGTTGAGCATTGTGGGTTGATGCGTTAAGAGAGTTGAGCATTTTGGGTTGATGCATCAAGCGAGTTGAGCATCGGTGATGCCCTCACACTCCCTCGTTGCGTGCGACAGCGCCAAGCAGTTAAGGCAGTACCCATGAGCTTGCGCGACTTGCTAGCGCTGCGGCGCACAGTGGGGTAATTGATGTCGATATTGCGAATTAATTAAAAAATGAATTTCAAAATACAATGAAGGGTTTAGTACCAAATGGAAGCAGATAAGATTCTACATCACTATGTAATCAAATATTTTCCCAAAAATTTACCATTTTCTTGCAATATACTCTCAAAGTCGTGACTTTTTCCTTTGGGTGCGCGCAAAGTGAAAAACGTGATTTAATATTTCAAATTTCCAAACTATATCTGAGTTTTCTTTAAAGATACATCAAAAACGGTAATGGAACCTTCTTGTTCAGGTATTTAGGCAATACAAAGCGATTTTAGTTTTCTTTTACTATGGTTCTAAGTATTTTATTTTATTTTTTTTATCTTAAGCGTAAAAATAAGGGGTTCTTGGCTATATACGTAGACATATAGTTGAGAAGTAGGTACGATCAAGCAAAAGTGTAATCATTTACTTATACCTTGGACGTTATAGTGTCATTCTTTAAAAAAAAAGTTGCGGCATGTCGGCGCACTATTTCAGTATATCGATTTATATAATATAACCTCGTTGGTGAAATATACATGAAATTCTCGATGAAGAACAAAACCAAATATGACAAGTGAAAACTAAGTACAAAGCGTACAAAAAATTAATATTGTTATTGTCCACGTTCATTGTTTGCTCAATTACTGTTTTTTTATACCCTACATACGGCATAACTATTAAGTACATACGTCTATTATCAAACGTAGGCTAAATACTGTTTTGTTTCAAAGGCGAAACTTTTAGTACTTGCATGTATCAAAGAAAGTATGTATACATTTATGTACATATCTGCTTTGACTCATAAAATAAAATTTGGGCTTATTAAATTTTACAATAATAGCTTAGAATGCGTAATTTATTTGTCCAATGATTTATAGGGTATATGTGATACCGTAAAGAATGGTACATGATGCATATTTTTAGTGTTAATTATAATCTTTGTTATTGTTTATAGTGTTGCTATTTCTATGCATGAATGTCATGTGCAGTGAATAGAAATAATGATAGTGATGATATTTTTAACTAATATGGTTGCGGGTAGACGGGTAAACGGAGAATAACCATAACTATAAAGCCCTAATTATATTATTATTTTCTTTATAGGAACGAGCTCAAATATCATATGGGTTACTCGTCAAAGCCTTTAGGAAACAATGAAAAACTCTCGCTGCGATCAATTCAATGATAAATTTAAGATTTTAACGGGACAAATGAAAGATCGCATCAGGCCGTCTGATGAAAATTTAAAAGAGTTTAATGAAAAGATGAGATATTTTATCTCTGATTTGAAAATTCGTTGGAATAGTTGGAAGAAGTTTGCTTGAGTCCTCTACAGGTTTTCCGTGTTCAAAATAAAAATAAAAAACAAACGCCAATTGTCAAAAAAAGCTCTAGAGGGGCGAAAAAGATTTTAAGAGCTACAGAGAACATTTTTCTCGCAAGTGCAACAGAAAAAAAACGAATGAAGATATATTTAATAGACTTTTGATTAGTTCCGACCCTGTTGTATCAAGTTTGAGAAAACTACCCCAAAAAAATGTAGGATTTGCCGAGATAAGCACAACAGTTGTTAATTATGCAGCCTTATAGCGATGATGAAGATGTTGATAATGATGACAATGACGCCAGCGAAGATGATGATTACTTTTATTAAAGGTTATATATTCTTAATTGCTCTCTAGGCTTAACAAAAACATGTAGATAATTGTTGAAGAGAAAATTTGTACAATTCGAATTCATTATCATATAAAAAATTACCTAAAAAGGTGATGATGTGGGTGATGTTGATGATGAAAATAGTAATGAAGATAATGATGAGGATAATTATTATAATGTTAGAAGAGAAGTTTAACTTGTAATTAATGATTATTAGGATTTTAACAAATTATCATTAATAATAAAAAATATTTATGGGAGTAAAAACTAAATTTTAACTTTTCTTGCTCTTTGGTAACGCCTTAAAGACCTACGTAAAAAAAAAAATCCCTCTAAACTATTTTCGGATTTCTATTTTTTTTTTACTTCATTTGAATTGATCTCCACTTTCAGGGTCGATTACCCCACTGTGGGCTGCGGCCGGAGGTGCTGAGGTACGCGGCGTAGTAGAGCGAGGAGCTGCTACTAGTGGTGCTGCCGAGCATGGCACGGTGATTGCCAAACGGATAGTTGGAGTTAGTGCGGCTTCAAGCATTTCCACGTCCATATTTACCTACATTAGGGGAGAACGGACTTTAGTATAGCATAGATGAGAGCAGTTATGAACATAATTGCTAGGCGTAAGTCACTTGGTGTGAGTTCGAAGGCACGGATTTAGGCACTTTTGATATTCTCGGTTTTTGCTACGGATTTGTTACGTTTATTGCGGTTTGATGATTTTAGGTATCGGTATTCGCGCAATCGGTAGGACAGGCGGTTGGAAGGAAACATAGCTTGACTAGCGGACGAGTTAGTATGCCGCTTTGTGTACGGAGATCAACTACGCGGAAATGACCGTCGGAGCCATGATATATTTGCTCTATACCGCCGAGGCGCCATTCCGTGGTGAGAAGACATTCGTCATGAATTAGGACACAGTCTCCAATCTTTGGCGCTTCTCGAGTGTTTTTCCATCGGTATCTTTTATGGAGGTCTTTTAGATATTCCTCCTTCCATCGACGGCTGAATTCGTGACGGAGAACTTTAATTCTTTCCCATCGATTTGTGAGTAATAAGGATTGCGTTTCTGGCTCGGGTATGGCCAGAAGTGGAGCTCCTCTGAGAAAATGCCCAGGGGTGAGGGCTGTGAAATAGAAGGGATCTTGCGAGAGGGTTTTGATAGGCCGTGAGTTGAGAATGGCTTCAATTCGAGCTAATAGTGTGGTGAACTCTTCATAAGTAAATTTATAATTACCAGCGATTTTCTTGAAATGCGCTTTAAATCTTTTTACGGCGGATTCCCGGAGTACCCCCCATGTGTGGAGCGCTAGGGGGAATAAATTGCAAATTAATTCCTTGGGGTGCATATTTCTTAATAATTGCTCCTCAGTGGCCCTTTCAGCTCCGGCGAATGTTTTGCCATTGTCGCTCATTATTTTTGAGGGAAATCCACGCCTTCCGACAAAGCGGGCAAATGCCGCAAAAAAGCTACAGTTGTCAGATCTGAACATAACTCAAGGTGTACCGCTTTTGTCGAAAAACATACAAAAACGGCCACATAGCCCTTCGTAAAGGTGGAAGACCTTAACATAGAGGCCCCGCAGAGTCAACACCCGTGATGGTAAAGGGCAAACAGAAATTGCAGCGTTCAGGCGGTAGAGCTGCCATGATCTGCGTGCGCATTTTCTGCTTATGTAGAGGGCAGGCTTTACACAGGAAAATACATTTCTTTATCTGCGGCTTTAGTCGTGGGATATAAAGCTCTTGTCTAAGCCGATGTTCGGCGTGTAGCATCAATAAGTGCAAATAATTTATATACAGTGTGGCAAATGGGGATTTTTCGGGTACTATTATTGGGTGCCGCTCGTTATAACTCAAACTGGAGTTTGCCAGACGTCCATTGGCTCGTAGCAGTCCCTTCGAGTCTAGGAAGGGATTAAGAACTAAGAGTGGGCTCTTTTCATTTATTGGCTTTGATACCATTAAAAGTGCTATCATAATATCCGATCATAATAGCGGGTCTGAGTAGACATAATCAGAGTGATTTTAGCCTGTTGTAGATCTTGGTGTGTTAGTGCATGATGCGGGGGGGTTAGGCGCTCATTTTACTTTATTTTTGAGGCGATTTATGAACTGAAACATATGAGCTATTATTCTGTGGGCTCGGGGGAACGATAAAAATCGGGGGGGTATTATGTTGCGTATGCGGGATTGTGGCAAGAATACTTGTGATTCTGTTATCCAGCTGGGGCCGTTCCACCAGAGTGAGGTGGTGGCGAGTTGCAGGGGTTTGCAACCTCTTGGCGTGGTTATCAGCACTGGCTACATGTCGCCAAGTTGCTAGCCCAACTAAGTCAATTATTTGGCCTGTGCGGTTTGACACATATGTCTTCCATGTATGGGGTGGTTTTTCTAACCAATCTAAGAGTATTTCAGAGTCAGTCCATAGAATTAATTTGCGATTGTTCAGGCTTAAGTGGGTTTGAACAGCGGAGGCTTGTTTTGCAAGGAGGAGCGCCCCGCATAGCTCAAGTCGTGACCAACAACCTGTAGTCGGAACCAGTGTCCCAACTGTGGCGATACTCATCCCTCATCCGACAAAAACTGCCCTAGATTCAAGCAAATGAAAGACGTTCTACAAATCAAAACCATACACAAGTGTTCACTTGGTGAAGCATTTAAAAAATATAACCTAAACAATCCACCCACTGACACATCCAAACGCACATACGCCATCTCAGTAAAAGAATCAGAAATAACATCCAACAACAGCATCGCTCGCAAAAATGACCAAAAAACAGCAAATTGCAAATCAACAACATCTACCACTGATTACCTGAAACGTCCAGAATAATCTCCAAAAACCAACCAAGAAAAAATCACAAAACACACTGCCAGCAGCAACAAATATCAACACACAATCAATCCAGAATCCAACTCCAACTACAAAGGTATACACACAAAAAATGCAAATCCAACAAATACCAGCTCATCACCTCTATCCAATATAACCCAACAACTCATTTCAAATAATCACTATTTCATCCCGGCAACTGAAACCAGCTCTGTGCAAATCGATACAGCTACTAGCTTATCTTCGTAAACACCAAGTTACGAACAAATATGCTTAATTAATACAGATGCTCGACAAGTTCAATATTTTGCAATAGAACATGAACGGTTTTATTAACAACAGTATTGACCTTGAACTTCTCAGAAACGAACACCAACCACAGCTTATATCGATTCAGGTAACCCACTGCCCCAACAGCTTTACCCTTATACCTCCCAAAAACTACACAGCCTACTTCACCAATTACATCACAAATACTTACGCCAAGCAAGGGGTTGGCGTTTTAATAAAGAGTAACATCCCCCATACGCAAATATTTAACTCATCCTCCATCCAAAACATTTGCATCGAAATCCAACTCAATATCAAATTCACCGTCATATCCATTTACATACTGCCTGACCAAACGTTCACCACACACGACATTGACAACCTTTTCCAAAACACAAACAACCCTATTATTCTAGCTGGAGATATTAACAGTTGGAACACCCTATGGGGCTCGCGGACAAACAACGCCAGAGGACTTATCTTCGAATCTGCAATATCACCACACAACCTGTGTATACTCAACGATCGGCAACCAATACACTTCTCCACACATGGATCACTTACCCACGTCGATATTGCGTGCTGTTCCCCCGCACTCCTTCCAATAACTTCATGTTATACGTTGGATGATATCTACCACAGTGACCATTTTCCAATTAAAACTACTTTAACCCTTTCCAATCATCATTGCAGGAGGCCGTTTGTCGCCAAATTTAAATTACACGATGCAAACTGGAATGAGTTCTCAAAGACGACCGACCAAGAGCTTGAGCCAAGAAGACTCACTAATCAGACAAACAGAGGTGCCGCGGTACTCACCAAGTATATTCGTGTTGCAGCTAATAAACATATTCCACAAACCCACCCCGGTCAGAAAAGATTCGTTTACTGGTGGAGTTTCGAGCTCTCCACACTTCGATTGGAAAAGGTAACAAACTGGAAAGCCCACAAACGATAGTCTCATTCGACATACAATATCCACCACCAAATAACGCCAGATTTCGGAAAGCAGCGAGATCCGCTAAAGCGCAATGTTTCTAGCACAATTAACCGGGATACGCCCATTGCAAAAGTTTGGAGCCAATTGAAAACTATCTACATCAGAAATATGGATAACTCAATAATATCAATCAAATCCAACAACCAACCCTTACTCGATCCATCCAATATTGCAAATCAATTCGCTTCAGACTGGGCACAGTTCTCCTCAGACGATAATTTCTCCCCCCGCTTTTAGAGCAGCGAAGTACCGAACAAGAGTCCCTTCAACTCACAACCCATCCTAAACTAACAAACTAAAATGTTAGAGTCAGCTATTAGCACAGCCGAATGCACACAAGCGATCAATGGCGCCAAAGGGAATACTCCTGGAGCGGATCGTATATCATATAAAATGATAAAGTTTACTTCGTCTCGGACGGAACTTAAAAAACTCGATTTATACAATAATATTTTTAACACCGGGGTTATCCCATTCGCATGGAAAACAGCTATCGTCGCCCCGTACTCAAGCGGAGTAAAGACCCAACTAAAATGTCCAGCTATCGACCAATTTCGTTACTGCCATGCCTCGGCAAAATTTTAGAAAAAATAATTGCTAAAAGACTATCTTGGTTTCTAGAAAACAGAAAACTTATAACACCAAACGAAGTAGCCTACAAAGTTAAGAGCGGCTGCTCTGATGCACTTCTCCACATCGATTTTCATTCCGCCAAAGCCCTCTCCTCAAAGAATCACGTTTCAATACTATCAATCGACTTTGAAAAAGCATTCGATCGGATTGGTGCGCATATTGTTATCGAAACCCTGCAGCCATGGGGAATCGGTCGTAAGGTACTACTGTTTATCCAAGGTTTTTTAACTAACCGCCGACTAAGAGTTAAGATCAACAATACGCTCTCAGAAACCTAACAACTACATAATGGAATACCTCAAGGGTCGCCATTGTCGGTAATCCTATCCCAAATCGATTTTAACCGCATTAGTACCATCATACTGAAATACAGCCAGACGATCTGTATATGTATAATGGCAAAAGGTAACAATAACAATGACAACAACACGCTATTTACCAATGTTGTAAGCGAAATCAGCAGTTGGGCACATAGAGCTGGTGCGAACATCAATTTTTCTAAGTCAGCGATTCTACATATCTGCCGGAAACACAACTGAAACCCACCGGACCTGACAATAAATACCAACCATCTCACACGCGTTGACAAATTAAAAATTCTCGGCATTGTTTTCAGCAAAAATTACAAATGGAACAACCACGTTACAATACTGAAAAAATTGTTAATGTCTAGAATCAACCTGATCCTGTACCTAGCCGGTAGGAGCTACACACATATAAACACACTTATATATCTGGTGCTGAGTAAAATCGACTGCGGGCTTTTTCTATACGGCAGTACTCCAAAGAACACTCTAAACTTCATCAAGCCCTCATATCACCAAGCCATCAGGAGCTGCATTTATGCGTTTGTCACCACCCCGATAACAAACATGTTGACCGAATCAGGCCTTCCTGCAGTGGAAGACAGAATCTCCGAAAATAGACTCAGACTACTACCGAAAATACTGTTTCAAAATAACTCAATAATCGACAACGACACCAACAAAGCCATCCTCTGCAAAAAAATCCCAAAACTCTCCTCAGCTATACACAACATTCTCAAAGGCCACAAGGAAACACATCAAATGCATAAATGTCACATTAAAAATACCCTCACTGGCTCTTTGAAGCAAATACATGCAATACAGAGCTAGCAATATATAAAAAGACAAAACTCCTAACACAATGTACGCAAAACTATTTAATCAACAACTTTCCGTATTTAAAAACCAACATTACGAAATACTCTATACAGACGCCTCAAAAGAAGAGCATAGCACCGCTTACGCAGTAGTCGACGCAAACGGTCATACGTTATCAAACTACACAATGCAACCTACTGCGTCAATATTTACCGCGGAAGCCGCGGGTATAGTGGAGGCGCTTCAAATAGCGCAAAAAAAGAAGAAGAAGGCTGTAATCTTCAGCGACAGTCTCTCAGTTTTAGAAGCGACAAAAAACATCTCCAACAGCAACTGGGACACTATAAACGCGATCCGTGATATTTTATGCCAGTCCAAACACAAAAAACTTCTGGATAGCAGGGCACGTAGTTATAACTGGTAATGAGGAAGCAGATAATGCAGCGAAGTCTGCGTGCAAGGCTCCAACCATCATTAGCTCCATTATAAAGAAAACTGATCTAGCGTGATTCTGTCTTCAACAGCACCGAAAACAACAACACGCCAAAAGAGCACTCAATCAACATCACCATTACTCAACTGTTAACACAAACAATACAACTGCCATATACCCAACTACCATAGAAAAAGAAAAAATCTTTGTATTTTTTCCGCCTGCGCCTTGGGCATACAAACGCAACTCATTCGCACCTACTAAGTACCCAAACAGCGGAAACTGTCTACATTGCTACGCACGCCTAACACGCAACCACCTTCTCCTCGAATGTCCGGAGCACCGCAGAACTAGAAATTCCATCCTTAACAACCACAACCCAATCGATCTACTCAAAACTCCTTCAATCCAGAACATCAACATTATATACAATTACATCAGAGCCATCGATGTCAAGATATAATCCACACTTTTACATTACCGACACAGCCAATAGCCCTAGCAGCTAGCGCTGTAACTATTAAATTTTATAATTTATTATAAATATAATTCAACAAATAAATAAATAAATAAGTATTTCAAATTGTTTAAAAGTACGGGTGATTGGCAATACAGAGTTCTCCACGAGAAATACCTGTCGGATTTCAATTCTTTGGATAAGTTTCTTTATAAAAACTATTTCCTTGGTTTTGAACATAATTTTAAATCGAATCCAAAAGCGTTTTGGAGTTTTATTAACTCCAAATGTTCTTCTTCGCTTATTCCGTCGTGTATGTCTTTCAATGGGACGACGTTTAAATCACCCTTTGAGACCGCTAACTTGTTTGCTAGCTTTTTCAAGTAAAATTTATTGCCAGTGCTTGTTGCAAATAATGTAATCACCTCTCATGATTCAATAATACAAGGTTAGATAATTATTGACAGCTGCGGTTTGACACTCCCTTACAAAAGGTTGCATTTACGAAGGACAGAGAAAGGGCAAGAATGCAATCCCTTGTTTCGAAAATGGTAGTAGAAAAGTACGCAAAGTAGGCAATTAGTAGTGAAGTTCCTTTCGTAAATTCTAATGTATTTGCAGGAAATCTGGCATTTTAAACGAAATGTTAAACGTAATATTGATATATCTACGTGAAATACGTAATTTATATGCTATTTAGCCGTATAAAAAGTGCAAAATGACTCAACATTAAAATAAGACTACTATGAGATTGATGTAAACATCCATTGCTCATGTTTTCATCAGTTAAATATGCTTCATATGCATATACAAATAAACATATTGCACAAAAGCTTATACTTTTATTTCACACCAAAGCTACACTGTTTCCATGTAAATTTGCAAAGAAGCAACACGGTGCCACTGCTAAGGGAGCGGTGCGAGAGGGACAACTGTCAGTTTATCGAACCTTGTATTATTGAATCATGATCACCTCTTATATGCGGATGATTTGAAAATTTTTAAATATGTAAAAACTAACTCTGATATACAGACCATTCAAAATGAGTTAAATATATTCTACGTTTACCTCTGCAGTCGTCGTATCATATTTCAGACTCCGCTATAAGCTCCTATAATAAAATTAAAGATCTTGGGGTGGTGTTTGACTCGGGTTTCACGTTCATTGAGCATCTAAACTACATTATTCCCAAGGCATATTCGTCACTGGCTTTCATAAAGAGGAATAGCTCTGAATTTAAAGATCCCTATACCGACAAATTTTATACAATGCTTTCATGAGATCAAAACTGGAGTATGCGTCTGTCATTTGGAATCCTTATTTTGATACGCACTCCAATACCGCCATATATTTCTCGCTGTAAGTTAATTGATATGCATACTCTAGCAGGAAGAAAGACTATTTCTGGGCTCATGTTTGTACATGACATTCTTAATGGTAGTGTTAACTGCGCTGTATTACTACAAGTTATAAAACTTAATATTTCTGTTCGATCTTTAAGATATTTTGATATTTTCTCAATAGAATTCTATAAAACCAAATATTCGCAAAATGAGCCTGTTTCTAAGATGCTAGGTGAACTCAATACTTTAATGAATAGAAGTAGAGCTATTGATGTTTTCTCCAGTCGCTGTTCTTTTAAGTTGGCCTTGAGGTCAAATTATATTTAGTCCTAAGTTTAATGATATCAAGTCTGCAAGGTTCTGTAAAACCATAGACTTAAATAAATAAATAAATAATGCGCTGAAAATCTTGGTCGTTTTTATGTACAATTATTTGTCTGTACATTTTTTCGACGTCTCCATTGAAAACGTATTTAAACATGCGCCAATTTAGTATTAGGGGCATTAAATCGGGTTGTAGTGTGGGTCCCGTATATAATACGTCATGTAATGAATTGCCTGAGCTTGTGCATTTCGAGGCATTGAATACAACTCTTACTTTTGTTATAAGTTTTTCTGGCTTTATTGCTGCATGGTGTGGGAGATAAAATTTTGTGTATTTATCTTTTGTTATTTTTTCATATGACTCGACTTCTTCCATATGATTTAATTGGAGGTATTCCTCGAGTACATTGTCCCACGAGGCTTTTACCTCGCCTTTTTTTAAGCAGGTTTTTCCATACTTAAAAATTGCTGAAGTGCTTAGGTTCGGGAGTGACCTAAGGCGAGTGTGTCGGGAAATTGTGGCTTGAATGGTAGCCGTACGACGTAACAGCCGTTTTTTGATCTTTTAGTTGTGGCTTTATAATAGCCTTCACAATACTTATCTTCTGGGGTAATGACTTGCATGGGGGGGGAGTTCTTCTAACTCCCATAATCTTCTTAATTGAGAATTGAGGTATTCGTTTGAAATATCTTCAACTTGAGTTGTGAATACCGATATTTTTTCTTTTACTTGGCCGCTTAGTATCCATCCAAAGATGGTATTTTGGGCTAACAGGGTATTTGAATTTTTTCAATGCCTTCTAGCATTATTTGAGGGATTAGGTCGCTGCCTAATAGAATATCAACTTGCAGAAATCAGGGTTAATGAGCAGATTTTATTAGAGTTTTGTATTACTCTTCCACCCATTCCCGAAATTTCAAAGTTTATGTTTGTGGTTGGGTTAACCGGTTTTGTACTTTTGATGAGATAAACGATCTGTGTGAGCCTTGATCTATTAGAGCTCTAAGCTTAAATAATTCTCCTCGATGTTCAATCGAGACAATCGCAGTTGGCAGTAAAATTTTGCTTTGATTTTCAGAATGAAGCGCTTGTATATTTGTTGTTTTTGAACAGCATGGTTTTTCGGTTTCAACTTCGGGGTTTTCGGGTCTAGTTGTTGCAACTAACCCCGTGGCTCTTTGAGAGCTGGAGCTATTATGGGGGTTAAAATGATTAATATGGAGCATCGAGTGATGCCACTTTTGGCAATATACACAATTCAATTTACTTTCACAGTCTTTTGCATGTGAGAGAGTGAGAAGCAAATTTGTGCAAAGTCTATTGTTTCTAACGACATTATATCTTTCGTTCATCCCAAGTTTTTTAAACTTCTCGCAAGATCTTAATGAGTGACCTCCTTTACAAAATTCGCATGACGTACGTTTGTTTTGTTCTGAGATGAACGATTGAGCTCTGTTGAAACTTCGATTATGTCAATTATTGAGGTTATTTACGCAGGTGGCGTCGCACGAAGATGGAGCGCACCAGCGTAAAGTTGATGTAAC
>NW_023459400.1:0-19522 GCF_013731165.1 Rhagoletis pomonella | reverse complement strand
ATCGGATGTCTTGTTAGGCCGTTTAAATGGAATTGCGCAGGAGTTTAGTTTATATACACAAGCATAACTACGAGGAAAATATGAAAATACTCCACCTATACATATACTACCTATATATACATACATATATTACGGGCGTACATATTTCCTCTCTTCTTAAACATTGCAGTTCTAATCAGTGAATTTGGACTAAGAAAATTAGAACCAATTTCGCCATCTCTATAAATTTTGAACGTATGACTTTGATCACCTGTTAAAAGATCTCAGATGGTCGGTTCCGTGTTACCAGATCGACCCATGGCTCCTGGGTAAGAACCATCAACTTTTTTTGTGTTAATATATCTCACTGATATAATTGTCGTTTGTAATGATGCTTATGCTATAACGAAAGAACTTCCGGTAGGTACGCATGTTTAAACATGCGCTTTGAGATTTGGGATGATGCAGGGTGAAGAGAAGTGGAATAGATGGGTTTCTTTTGTGAATTGGAATGAAGAGTAGGTAAGAAGTTTACTGCGAGGTTGTGCTGTTCTCATTGTAGGGCGTTAGTGGGACCAATTTTGCAATTGGCCTTCTGATTTCTCCCTTAGCTGTTTCGATGTCGACTACTCTTACTCGGTTGTCGGAACCTGGGTGTAGCTTGACTATTCTTCCCAATCTCCATTCGTTTGGTGACAGGTTTTCCTCTTTAACGACGACAAGGTCTCCTAGCTTTAAGTTGCTTTGTGGATGTTTCCACTTAGTGGTCGTGAGTTGAGACAAGACTCAATACGGCATAAGAGTGTGCTGAACTCTTCAAAAGTATATTTGTGGTCGGACGCAACCTTTTTAAAGTGGGTTTTGAAACTTTTCACCCCAGCTTCCCACAAACCGCCCATGTGAGGGGCCGCAGCGGGTATGAAATGTCACTCTAAGGTTTGATGGCTGTATTTAGTGAGGGTGCTATTGCGTGCCTCAGCTAAAAATGCTTTAAATTCCGCTCGTAAAGATCGTGAGGCTCCGACAAAGTTAGTACCATTGTCGGAGTAAATATTTTTTGGACATCCTCGTCTAGCAACAAATCTTGCGAAAGCGGCTAGAAAGGACGCGGTGCTAAGGTCGCTGGTAGCTTCAAGGTGAATGGCTTTCGTCGAGAAGCAGACGAAAAGACACACGTAGCCTTTTGACATGCGACATCCTCTGCCCCGGTAGGACTTGATGTCGAACGGGCCCGCGAAATCCACCCCTGTGTTTGTGAATGCACGGGAAAAGGTTGTGCGTTCTTTGGGAAGGATTCCCATAAGTTGAGTTTGCGACCGTTTCTTGTGGATCGTGCAGACCTTGCAGTCATGTATGACGGACCGTATCAAGTTTTTCACCCCGGGAATCCAATACTACGATCGGATGAGTCGCAGCATCAGCTGGTTTTCTCCGTGTACGGAAATTTTATGGATAAACTGGACAAAGAGACGGGACAACCTACAACCAACGGGTTAAGAGGCAGGATTTAACTTTTTCCGTCGATGGATTTTCCAGATTTTAACCTTATATATGCTTCGCTGTAATATTGTTTTTGACAAATTCTTATTAAGCGTTGGGTCGTTGTTTTAATTTCGTTGGCCGAAATTGAACGAGACTCCGCTTTAAAGGAAGATTTCGTTTTGGGATTTATTCTTTGATAGAATCTCATAATATAAGTTATAACTCTCAAAGCCCGTGACAAATCAGAAAATCGATCGAGAATGTCGTGAAATTCGTTAACTTTTGTTGTCGTATGAACATGCAACTCGGTTGTGTCATAGTCCGATTCTTGTGCTGGCCATCTCGAATAGTCTTCTTGTAACCAAGAAGGACCCTGCCACCACAAGGAGTTGTTGACTAGGTCACTCGCCGAGAGTCCTCTGCTGGCTAGATCCGCTGGGTTTGAGGCCGAATCCACGTGGCGCCAATTTTTGTTTCCTACCTTGTCTACTAGCTTTGTGATCCAGTGGGCAACAAATGTTGACCACGAACACGGAGGTTTTCGAATCCAAGCTAAAACTATCGTTGAATCCGTCCACAAATTCACCTTCAAATGAGCAAGGCTAAGGTTTTCAACGACAGTTTCAATTGTTTCGGCCAGTAACACTGCACCACACAACTCCAATCGGGGCAAAGATATTGTTTTGACCCGCGCTACCCTTGTTTTTGCCATAAGTAGGTTGACGAAAACTTTATCCTCAGTCTGAACCCTTAGAAAAACTATCGCCGCGTATGCCTTTTCAGAAGCATCGCTAAAGCCATGTATTTCCACATTATCGGTTTGCGTGAAATATACCCATCTTGGTATGCGTAATGCTTGCCAACGATCCCAGGTATTTGGAGATACGGTTTCGTCCCAACCTGTTCCTTCTAACCAAATATTCTGCATAATGATCTTGGCGACGATTAAACCGGTGCAAACCAATCCAGTGGATCGAACAGTTTGGCGATGGCTGAAAGTATTGCCCTCTTTGTAATAATGCTACTATTTTCAATTGGTTTCGCTATAAAGTAGAAGTAATCGGAATGGGCGTTCCATCTGATGCCCAAAGCCTTTACTGCACTGGTATCTTCAAACTCTAAGAAATCTTCACTAAGTAAATGACCTTTTGGTATTCCTTGAAGTATTTTGCTAGAGTTTGAAGTCCATTTTCGTAATGGAAACCCGGCTGAATTTAGCACCTGTGATATCTCTTCTCGAGCTCTTATCGCAGCTTCGACGCTATGTCCCCCGGCGAGTACGTCGTCAACATACATATATTTTCGCAAAATGTCAGATGCGATTGGATGAGAGCTCTCCACATCATCAGCAAGCTGGTGTAATGTCCTTATCGCAAGGTAAGGAGCACAATTTATGCCAAAAGTCACGGTTTTTAATTCGTACAAACTGATCGGATCTTTTGGGCAGCTACGAAAAACTATTCGCTGATATTTTGTTTTATTTTGATTTACCCAAATTTGTCGATACATCTTTTCTATATCGCTGTTGAATACGTATTTGTACAGTCTCCAACGAAGTATAATAATGGGTAAATCGGCCTGAAGTACTGGGCCTGGAAGAAGGACATCATTCAAACTCATGCCATTAGCGGTTGGGCATGATGCGTTGAATACAACCTTTGTAGTGGTGCTTTCTTCCTTTAAGACGGCGTGGTGAGGTAAAAAATAGCAGTCCGTTGAATCTGGTGAAATGTTTTTATTAATTTTTGACATATGTGCTAGTGTCTCGTATTCAGATACAACCCGGTTGTACTCTGTTTGAAGGACAGGCTTTTTCGCTAGTCGCGTCTCGTTCCGGTAGAACTGAGAGCACGCACTTTTGAGCGAAGGTCCTAAGCACACATTTTTCGGAAAATCCCGTTTAAAAGGTAGAGACACAATGTATTTTCCATCTGTATTTCGTGTCGTAGCTGCTTTGAAGAGCTCTTCGCAGTATTTATCATCTTCGTTTATGCCTTTTTTCTTTGGGACATCCTACAGCTCCCAAAATGCAGCTACCTGCTTGTCCAACGTGACTTCGTTAAAATACGATACGATATTGTTGGTTGGACTGACTAAATCCGCGCGACCAGTCAGTATCCAACCGAACACGGTTTCTTGCGCGAGAAGCGTATTTAATACGTTCTTCCTCATTCCGCTTAAAATTATTTGCGGGTAAATATCTCCTCCTAAGACAAGGTCAACTGGCTCATTGACGAAGAATCTTTTGTCCGCCAAGACCAAGTCTGGGAACGATTGCCGCGTCATTGCGCTTATCTGACAAGTCGGAAGATCCCCGGTTAATTGTGGTAAAACCAGCACGATTGCTTCTATATTAATTAACGGGTCTGTGGGTGACCGAAGTTGAATAGCACACGCTTCTTTTACCTGCCCAGATACAGAGTTATTGATGCCCGAAACTTGGGCATGCAAGCGTTTTGATGGCAGGTTGATTCTCCGTTTGAGTCTCTCAGTAATGAACGAGCACTCAGAACCAGAATCTATAAGCGCTCTAGCCGAAAAATGTATACCATTATAGTGTATGTTTACGCGTGCTGTTCCTAAAAAAAACTCCTTTACTTGTATTTGCGTAACAATAATTTACATTTGTAACCGATTTGATGTTTCCTTTTTCAGATTCGCGTCTTGATTGAGCCTGGTTTGGAGTAGATTCTTCGTTACCCGATGGATCAGTTGTTGCTTTTGGCTGAATTGCCATATGGAGCAACTTATGGTGTCTCGAATGACAAGTGCTGCAGTTAAGTCAGCTGGTACATCTTGAGACTGTGTGCCCAGCAGATAGACAATTCAAGCAAATGCGAATGCTCATCACGTAATCTACTCGCTCCGTCGCCTTTAGACGCAAAAATCTGTCGTACTTTGATAGCTTTTGTGCATTGCTGTTGCACATTTTACATGTTGCCTTTGCTACACTGGCTTGAAAGGCGCCAAGCTTTTTTGCAGGCGTCTCTGCACAAGTCCGAGAGCTTGGTGGTTTAGGTTTCGAAGCTATATCTCCCCTAAGACCTGTGTCGGTTTCCAGTGTTTGAAACCGATTAATAATAATAATAATAGATTGGCGCTTACACATATGTTAGTGTTTGGCCGAGCTTCTCCTCCGACTTGTGGCGTGCGCCTTGATATTGTCACACAAGGCGAAGGGACCTACAGTTTTACGCCGACTCCGAACGGCGATTGTATTTTTATGAGAAGCTGTTTTTCATGGCAGAAATACGATCGGAGGTTTGCCATTGCCTGCCGACGGGCGACCGCTGTTAAGAAAAAACATTTTTTCTAAATTTTTTGCGATGTTGCTTTGACCAGGGTTTGAACTCGGGTCCTGATTGAAACCGATTGGATAGGAATTTATCCATATCTACCCATTGGAAATCTCATTTTTATTTTCTATGGTTTGCTCCCATAGTGCCAGTGTCATTTCTGGCAGTTTTGTCGAACACAAGTATTTAAATATTGCATCCCAATTTGAAACATCAATCTGATGACACTGAAGCGACGAGATGCAATTATTAATGTCGCGTTGCACGTTCTTGATGGAGCTACCGCATTCACTCTCAACTGCGTTTAAATTAAATAATACCTTTAATTGAGCATTGACCAGGATACGTTTATTTTCGTACCTGTCACAAAGATTTTTCCAGGCCGCACCAAAGCCACCGTTGGTTAATGGGGATCTCTGCACTATTTCCTTGCCCTCCCCTTGAGTCTTTTGCCGAAGGTGATACAGCTTCTCAACTGGGGTAAGACGCTTATTTAGAATATATATAGCCGTAAACATGTCCCTAAACGATGGCCACGAAAGATAATCTCCTTTAAAAACGTCTGTGTCACAAGGAGGGAGATGAATATTAAGCTCGCGACATGACTTGTATTCGCTTTCCTTTTCAGTCTTTGCGAGTTGCTCTGAAAGATCAGCCATTGCTGCTTGGCACCGCAAAAAATGAAGTAGGTGCTTTTATACTTATTTTTAACCGATAACAGGTCTTTGGTTTCGAGCTCTTTTGATGCGCAAAGTTCATCATAAGACCCCTTTACCTTTTCCCACAGAGCCTTTAATTCATCCGTTTGGAAAGCAAAGGAGTGCTTTGTGTGCTCTGATGGCTGCATAGTATTGTAGTCAGATTCGAATTCTGCTACCGAATCTGCCTGACGAATAAAGGTATCCATTTTTGACCAAAGGCAACTGAAGTGGACGCAAGACAAAAGATTTGTTTGTATGAATCGCCGATTTGTGGAAAAAGATTGTCACTAAAAAACGCTTAGCCCGAAATAAGCCTAGTTCTTATGAGAACAACAAAGGATAACTTGTATATTTAAATAACGATTTATTTATTTTGCAGCCAAGTGAGACTGTCGAATACGTAATTATGTATGTATATGTGCGTATATACAAAAAATGTGCAAGTCACTCGCCACCTAACTTAACCGAAAAATGTGATATACGTGTGTAAATAATTGAAATTCACAATATGCAATTTATTTAAAATTTCCGATGAAAAAATTGTGTTTATTCAAGCGCCGCTGTGATTTTGTGCAGCAAACAAATAAAATCGGGGAAACAACCCAGTGAAGTGATCAGCAATATGTACAAGCGCGCCACTAATAATAGACAAGTGCAATGTGAAAAGAAACCAAAGGAGTTTCGCAAAATATACTTGAAGTTACGCGATTAATAAAATGCAAATAAAAGTGAAATCCAGTAAAAATTGTATCAATCTTGGGCTTCGGTAAATGCGACTGGTATTTTTACACAAACAACACCGTATCAAGAATCAAAATGGACGTTCGCGCAATTCGTTAATGTTAGCCGATACCCCAATAAACGTGAAAAATGTTCTATTTTTTTATTAAAAAAATATTAAGCACAGTGTTTTCTCCCCTTTTTTGCCTTACAAAATAATCACGCGCTTTTTTTCAATATATGTATATTGCACACAGTTTTTTTTGTTTTGACGATTTGTACACACACAAGTGCAATGAAATTCAACCACGTACCTTAATGTGTTGTTATATGCCGTGTAGTGCGATGTGCTAGTTTGTTAAAAATTGTGTTGCTGACACTAGTGGTGCTGTGATGCAAACGTGATGCTGTGATGCAAAACAAAACGTTGATTTGTTGAACAGCTGGTTAAGCGATGAACCAAAAAAAGCTCTTGTGTAGCAAACCACAGAAAAAAAACGCTTGATGTAGCTCTTGTGGCACGTTGGTTGTGTTGCGAAAACTCAGGTTGTCGTAGATGTGGACGAACGTGATGTTATTGTGATCAATGTGGAAAAATGTGGCGATCGGTTGAGGCAGTTGAAAAACTCAGATGTGATGCTGTGTGCACTATAAAATGTGGTTACTTTTTAGGCTCGAAGACCAATATTTACGAACGTGGCGTCGCACGAAGATGGAGCGCACCAGCGTAAAGTTGATGTAACGAAAAATAAGAATAAATAAAAGACACAGTGGTTTTAGTACATTGAAATCAAAGGTCGTTTTATTTGTAGTTATCTGTGCGTTTAAATATTTTGATACACAAGAATTGGCTTACCAAACGAGGTGTGATAGTTGAGATCTCTCCTTCAAGACGGTCTTCTAAGAAGTGAAAAATTTAAACGAAAAGGGATGTAGCCCACCGCACAGTAACTTTCGTTAAGTTTCCCCTCAACTAAGTTACCGTACAGTGGGGCTCATTGTTAGCGGCTGGAAAGTTAGCCGTAAGTTATTTATGTGTTTGTGTGCTCTTACATGAAGTGACAAAACGCGTATTAGGGTGGTGCAATATATTTAGGTCTCGGACCTAAACAGAGGTCGAGCTGTGTATTTTTCCTCTTTGATATTTTTTTATCAACCTTTTCTGCGATTTCGAATTGGGTAGTGAGAAAATCTTTCATTTGTTGCCACGTTGGACATTTTTTTCGGGATTAGAGCGATTGCTCCCATAAGAGTAACGATTTTTCTGGTAAAGTTGCAGCGCATACGTTTACCAGAACAGGGTCCCAACTATCAGCGGGAAGGTTTTGTGTCGCGAGAACCGACAAACAGTTTGATACAGTGGACTGTAATTTCATGAATTCTTCACTTGTTTCTTTTTGAATTTTTGGCAAGGTCATTAAAATCGACCAATACTCTTTCATTCTCATATCGAGATCTTAATGCTTCCCAAGTCAGATTAAAATTATCGTCACTAGGTGCGAACTGTTTTACTATAGCGCCTACTTGACCTTTTGTTCTTTACCGGAGATGGTATAATTTTTGAGCGGATGATAATTGGGGGTGGTTTATGTAGACAACTGTAAACATATCTCGGAAAATTGCCATTCTTCATAACCGCCGTGGAAAATCTCTGTATCACATGGCGGGAGTTGCAGATACATGTGAGGATTTACTTCTGTGTGCGAATGCTGTGCTTCTCGGGAGTGATAGCTTGGAGGACTTATAGCTCGGATCAATTTGAGTTCGTCTAAAATCTTCGCTTTAGTCATTTCATAAGTGTCAATACTAAATTGATACCTGCCTTCCGCCAACGCCAAAAAATTATCTGGAAGGTCTTCATCATCCTTTAAGAAAAGTGAGTCATATGCAGCTTGTAACCGCGCCCAGAGATTGTCAATCGTTTTTCCTTTTATTTCGAGGTCCGACTCTGGGAAGTCCTCTATGGGAGAAGAGGTGAGTCTGGCATAATATCGCATGAAGCCATCATTTACAATGTTAAACTTTTGCGCACACGAGTCATGAGATTTTCTTTGTTCTGATTTCTTTGCTTCGGTAGAAGTCTGAAGCTTTTCAATTATTTTGGGGGAGTTGATTTCCTTGGAATTTTGGAAATAACTTTGGGGCTATGTTTAGTTGGCATTTTGAATATAACGAAAATTTATTTATATCTATAAGTAAAGGAGGCTCTTGGTTGAGCAATTTTTTGTTTTTTTTCGTTTTTGTGGACTGTATATATATTTGAAGTTTACTACTGGGATGTGTTTTGTATTTTTGTTTTATATGTATATTTATATATATCTTTTTTTTTTTGGTTAGGCAATATAAATTTCGTAAGGAGTTCGTAAATTTGCAGCCGGGTTATTACCACCAAATTTACTGCTGGGTTCGCTTTCTTAATATGTGTATTTATATACACTGAGGAGCAAAACCAGAACAGTAATGCATAATGTGAATTTTCTTGCAATATATTCGCAATATATGAAGACTTTTTTGTAATCTAGTTTCGGAATTCATATTTCCAATGTTTATTTCATCAGAAGACTTTAAAAACAATAATTAATACAAGCAGATAAAGAAGAAAATTGCAAAAAAACGTAGCAACTAGATTGTTCCAGTTTTTCACCCGACAAACAATTTTACCATTTGCTTGACTTTCAATATCTTGGGATACTTTCGCACAGGTTTTAGACGAAATCTGTTGAGAACGCGCACCGGTTTTCCTCAACGCCGTGCCCAAGGTCTTGCATGCGATTGGGCGAATTTTCGCAATTGAACAGTGGCATTTTCAAACAATTCCATAAATTTTCTCTTGAATCAATTCTGGGCTTTACACAGGTCACTCCATGATTATAAAAACTTGGGATTTATACCTATTTGGCCCCAGTTTCGGAGGATATTTCTGATCATTGTTAAAATTGATAAAAACCTTCGAAAAATATCCTCAGAAATTGCCAAATTCTTTGAAAATGCTCATTTGTCGTCACTTTTCTTTTTACCGTCGATTTTACCACAGTTCTTACTCCCTAAGGCGTAACACGGCCCTACATCATTAAATGTACACATACAAACCTAATAGTTTAAATATTTTGGGACGTTAGGCGTATCCCTGATGCAGGTGCACAGCACTTGCACCAATATTCGGACTTAAAACGTTTAATTTTATCCTCAGAGTTAAGAAATTTAGGGCCGTACCCTAATTAATAGTAAATTTTGGTGGAATAATGTGGTCGTTTATGAAGAACTTGTAAATTCCCGCTTCAAAATAATACCAATCCAATGTTTTTTCTTAGTAAAAATGCGTTTCTGACAAAAAATTTGTCTGGATGTCAAAGCAGGCTTTCTCCTCTTTATGTTTGTGCTGCAATAACTTGTTCCCACCTTTTACATAATGTCCAGTCACTTGCTTTGTGGTGAAAAACCAGTAATTTTTGATTTTTAATCAAAGTTTTTTGGTATTCAGAGACCCTCCAATACGCCTAGCCTAGCAAATTGCAATTTTTTGTGGTCTCTTGATCTTGCAGACTGAGATCCGCCCTTTTATCGCTTGTTTAGATAACCATAAAACGGACATTTGGCCGATATGATTTCTTTCTTTATAGCGTAGCCTTTCTGACCGTTTTGCAAAAACTTTAAATTCTTTTTGCTTGGGTTGTGCACTTAAAGCACTCACAGCGAAAATCCCACGCGACTTGATTACAAAATATCAGGAAATGAGCCAGAACTCCTCTTTGAATTATAAAATTCAGCAAATACTAAGAGGGTGCAAAACCTCAACAATCCAGTTCATTTTTGTTTGGCCATTTTTTCTGAGTTTCCATATGCGAATCTTAAAATTTGTATGGTCTAACGTTTAGTTAAACATCGGTAAGGCGAAATGCCAGTTTGAATTACCATAAAGTAAATAAACTGAAGAAGTGCATTACCACAAACTTAACTTTCCGTTCTATTGTTCCAGTTTTGCTCTTCAGTGTATATAAGATTGTAAATATATATAAGAGCAGCGCATTTGTTTCACTGCGTAATGAAAATTCATGTGTTTGTAAGTATGTTTATATGTATATACGCACGATTATGCGAAAACTTCAGAAAAACAAAGTTCTTTAAATGACCAAACAATGGTCAGCACGAAGGCGAATTTATACAAGGTGGTGTTATTGGCGAATTTAGATTTTCGCCGCGGTACTTCTTAATGTCAAAATGATGTGTTTCTTGTAATATGAATTCGCCTTGTTTACAACAAACACATAGCCTTGGTCAGCACTGCTGGGAGCGCAGAATCTATATGTATGTATTAGGAATGTTAATCCCGGAATCCCGGGATCCCGGACTTTTTAAGGCTTTGAAAATCCCGGGATTCCTGGCAAGTAATCCCGGAATTTTCGGTATTTGTAATTTGCACTGATGGCAATAATAGAAACTCCTTTTCTTGACCAGTATTGGCTATATTTCTTTTTTTTAATAATTTATATTTTTTATAAATGTCTACCTCATTAACACCGCGCGATAGTAAATTTTAAACACAAATATCAATATATTCGCGAAACCATAGGCCAAATATAGTAAAATTGCATTTTTAGTTTTTCACTCCGACGTCAGTAATTCAAAAATTGTTAAAAAAATTCAAAGAAATTTGCTTAGAGGAGAAGTATGGGTATAAAACTAATGAGGGAATCCTGTAGAATTTAAAAACTTCAATTCAAAAATTTTATCATTGTCAGCTTAAAAATTACCTATTCGTCCTGGTAAATCCAAAAAATGTAAACTTTTCAAATTCTAAAGAAATTTCGTATTGCATTTGTTACCCACTTTTTATTCTACATTGCATTCAATTTTTTAATATTTTTTGGAATTAATCATATCTTTGAAATTACAAAGTCCTTCAATCCTTACAAGCAATCCTGCGGTGAGAGAGAAAAAATAAGAACGCCACTTTAAATAAAAAAAGTAGGTTTCAAACCATGGTACAATAATTACAGGTATTGTCTTCCTAGATAGTTTTGCTTCACATCAAAATGCGTGCTCCCTTATTTTCATTTTGACGCACTTCAATGTTGATTCTTTTACTTTTATTTGGCTTTGCCATACAAATTTTAAATTTATTTACAAGCAAATGTTTTTTTCCATACAATGGTAAACGGGGTATGGAAAAAGTGATATTTCCAGCAGTAAACATTTTAGTGTGGGCAACAATGATATCTTTTAAATAAGGCAGTTCGGAATATGCCCTCTCTGGGAAAACAATACGTGTAATTATTGTACTATGGTTTCAAACCCATTTATTTATTATTTATTTCATGGTAGGAGAGCTTCTCAAACAATATAGAAACATTTTTTTTGATTCAAGTTGCTGAAAAGTAATGAAGTAACGAAACTCCCGGGATCGGAAAAAGACGAAAAATTAACATCGCTAGCACGGTGGAGAGAATACAGAGGTGGCGCCGATGACGATACCGCTACTCGGCTCTCAGTGATTTTGGCAGAATTAGCTGTTTTGGTGACGTCATAGTAGAGAAGACAGCAGTAGTCATGTGCTCAGTCAATACTTTCAAGTATTGATCGATATTCGGTAACGATTTAAAATGTATCCAATACTCTCGATACTCGGTACCAAAACATTTAGATTTCAAATAAAAGCGCACACATGCCAAAGATATGGAAAAAACGGCTCAGGGGAGACTCGCCAATAGAGCCAATAGAGCTTTTAATACTGATTCAAATGAAAGATGTATATATGTCGGTTCCAGGCCATAACGCAGAGAAACTCTCACTTGTTTGAAGCATTTTCGTTCCAGCTGAATCGGACGATATCATTTTTGGAGGCCTAGGGGCAGATTCTATAACCAGTTAGCGACAATTTTCGAATCGGTATCGGGTTGGTTGACGTATGATATGAAATATTGTTACACCAAAAAGTACGATATCGATCCGAAACTTGTCGCTAACTGGTTAGATCTCCCCCCTGAAAAGCTTCTTCATCCGTCAAAACATTTTTCTTGAACCTTGGATCGACTAAGCTTAAAACTGATAAGATAATATTTTTCTGTGGCGATAAGTTCAAGTGTTTTAGCCGATATCATATAAATTAGTAATGAAAGTTTTTTCTAAACCTGAACTGCATATAATGGCGAGGGTTTAATGTAAATAATCGGTATCGGATACCGAAAAGGAAGTATAGGGTACCGAAATCTTTTTTAAGTATTGGGTACCGAGTATTGGGGACAATTCAGCACATCACTAGTCGCCCTCATTCTCGCCGCTCTCAGTTGTCAACTCTACGATGACGTCACGCTAAAATTACTCTCACGAATTCTGCTGCAATCGGCGCAATCTTGTATTCTATCATTCTTGCATCGCCAGTATGTTTGTATGTGCATATGGTTGTACAGTTGCAGTATACTGATAGCTGCACTGCTTGTGGGGGCGAAGAATAGGCGCAAAACGTAAACCAAAAATATTTATTAGAAGGTGAGAATATATGTATTTTTAACAGCTGTGCTTTGGAATGCACGCTAGTTTGGTTAGGGCAGGCACTTTGTAATTATGCGCAAATAGATAAGGTACATATATGTAAGTAGGTAGGCAAAGGGTTCAACATGCATGTATGTATATACGTATTTTTGTGCGTATGTATATTTAGGCGCTTGTTGGGTGAGATAACTGAGTTAATATTTTTTATTTGTGACAATAGAGCTTGCTTTTTTTTATTTATATTTTTATTATTTTTTTTATTATATATTTACGTAAGATATTTTTGCAATGTTAAAAAAATGTACATGCATGTACATATGAATATATGTACGTGTAGTAAGTAAGCTGTAATTTTTATTCTTACGTCCCTTTAGTTTTCGTGCTTTTTGACCGCTCTGCAGTTGTTGTTGTCTCAGAAAGTGTTTCAGGTGATTTTGCTGGTGCTGGTCACTTTGCCTAATGCCGGTGTGGTGCTGCTGCTTCCCTGGTAGATGCTAACTTCCTTTGCCTGTTTTGTTACTCCTTTTTGTTACGATTTTATTCTTGTGTTTCTTAATATGTTTTTTAGATGGTTCGTTAAAAATAAAATTTGGTTTACCGGGCGGAAAAAGGTTTCTTTTGGTCTAAAAATAAGCTGTACAAAATTTTATTCGAATATGATAACTCTAAGTACTTGCGCGTTGCATTTGAAAATTTAGAAAACCATATACATTCTGTTAAAATTTTTTTTAACAAAATAGTTCAAAGTCGTGAATTTTATAGTCATTTGCTACGTAAAATAACTCACACATTCTGAATATGAGGTCAAAAATTAAAAAAGTAGAATAGGTTTTAAGAATTTGCGAAATTATCGTTTTTTTTCAATTTGAGAAAACAGCATTTTCAATTTTTTCCAAAAATATCCGGTTGTGATTATCACACCGCAAAAAGATCTTAAAGGTCTTTGAAATCCCTATGCAGCTGCTATACAATGTTTTGCAATCGAATTATCAGTTTAAGAGTTATTTGCCAATTTATTAGTGAAATCGTACACAATTTTAAGTCGCATCGTTATTCTACTGTGAATTACACCTAAAACCTGCAAACTTTTTGTTCTTATTTTTATGCTATGTTAAAGCTTATTTAATTTCAAAGTATATCGATCCAAATTTTTTGCAAATCGATTTGAAAATATAAAAGTTATAGCAAATTTAGTAAATGACATTGGATTCAAGCAACGTATCTATACTGTACAGCACATTTGATTGTAAAAAAAATTAAAATATCATTCCCATTGGCATGTTATGCGCATCGCAATTAGAAAAACGGCTGACAATAGGTTTGTTTCATTAAGCAATAGTTTGAAATATTTTTTAACAATTGTTACAAATTATCATGCTTTGGCTAGCAAAAAAGTTGATAAAATAAGATAAATTGAGATAGCAAAATAACATTTGATTTTTAGATAAAGTTTGGAAGTTTCTGCGGGATACATTTATACTTGTAAAACTGAAACAACGGTACTTATTGAATGTAAATGAACCGTTCTTCGTTTTATTATTTATTATTTTTTATTTATTCGTTACATCGCTGCCGTTGGGTCAGCTATGAGTCTAAATTAGAACTAACTCCCTACTTAACTTTTAGCTAACACCTAACCTACAGCGCAGCGCGATGCTGCTGCCGCGCAGCCGGCGAATAGTGGCTGTGACAGAATTGTAACTCCGGCGTTGCTCATATGTTGTAATTTCTTGTTTGTGCTGACGCTGTTAAATAAGATGACGATTGACTGCGGTGTTCCGAGAATAGTGGCGCTAGTGATGTTGACATCACGCCGATGATGGTGCAGTGACTTCTAGCAATAGCAATAGCTTTGCTGATACAGTGACCCGTGCTAGCAACCGTGTGAACATTGATCTGGTCATATTTCTGCTGATTAGGCTGTTGGGCAATATGACGAACGGTTGCAATGTGGCTGAAGTGTGAATAACCCAAGCGAAGGTTGGGAAAAGCAACTATGGGAATTAATTTATGATAACTCCTCCCCTTCTAAGTGGGGGACGTCCGCGGCCCTTGTAGTGGCATTTTCAATTGCTGCCTTAACGGATTTGGCTATTGAGATTTTCTTCTTGTTTAAGACTGCGCGCTGAAACGCATATGCGAGCAGTCCCATAATTACAAACGCTCCAATGGCAACGTGACTCATTATGTTACTACGCTCAATACTTTTTTGAAGATGTTTAATGTGTCGGAGGTTCTGCTGGTTTACGTGGTGGAGGTAAGGGGCAGTTAAAATTTCTATATGCTGCGTCAGGTTGATATTTGGAGACAATGGCAATTCAGGTTTCAAAGGCGCTGTAGAATTTTCATTATAAAATAAAGTTCCGTTAACCTTTACCTGTCTCTCGAAGGTCACCAGGTAGGTCCCGTTGACTGTAACCGGAACGTCATCGATTTCTTCTATTACCGCAATTTGATCATTAACAACAATCAGGCCGTCTCCTATCGTTGTAATGGGTGAGAGATTATTAAACGTCGTACCGCAATTGGCGGTGTTGTGTGTCATTAGTTGCAACGCGCATGATTTGGCTAATGATGCTAAGCAAAATGCCGGGGTTGTGTTGCTACAATTCTTTACAGCCACCGTGTGGTTGTCGCATGTAGCTAAGGTAGGTTCCTGCAGGTGTAGAATTTGATTGCCGTGCGCTACTGGTAAAATTATTGTTTTCTTACATCTAAATCTAGGTATAGGATATTTTATTAAAAAAGTATATTGCATTATTATACTGAACAATCTTAACTCTAGTTAAAGGTACTATATCGGCTACGTTGAGGCTTGTGAAGTGCTGTGTTTTTATAACTGAATTTATTTCTGAGCTATCCAAAAGGATGGGATTAAGAGTCCCGATTTTCGCGAAAGTGATGGAGGTGATTATGTTATCTAATTCTGTTATTATTGCCCTGTTTCTGGCTGTAAGTATGTCGTAAAGGTAACCCGTATCTATTTCTTTCTGCTTTGCTGACTTTAATATTTTATTTACCGTAGTAGTAAGGTCGTTAATTTCTTTCTGCAACTCTGTGTTGATGGTAAACTGTCTGTCCTGTGAGTCGATTAGTTGCTCTGCTGTGTTAGTCAGTCTCTCAAAGTCGTCGTGGTCTGGAGTACCTGTAATATATTTTAGTATTGTTCCGAGTGCGTTCAAACTTCTTGCCTGCCTGTGGTGGGTATTTAACAGTTGTAAAAGTCTGTCTATTTGGTTTATGTCTGCGTCTAATAACTTTCTCATGTGCGTTCTTGGAAAATGGTCCGTAGCGTTAGACGTTTCGTCCCGTAACAGTTCGTATAGGGTCAGGTTAGTAATATGTTTGATGTGTCCGAAGTTTTCCCAGATTATAAGGTCTCCATCAACTACTGGAATGTACTTTGCGTTCGTGTAGTCTATTATTCGTCCCGTTGATAACGATGCCGATATTGCCATAACCAGTGTCAAAACAATCCTGTAATAAATACGTTTCCATTAGCGACTAATAATAATTCAGCTTCCCCGAAGGTTGTCCTTATGGACCCTCCTCCCTCTTATGAGCACCGTAGTGCCGAGATCTTTTTTCGATCTCCTCTTCGGTATAGAGAGGTGTAAGTTTATTGCCTAGTCTTCTATTATTTTTGACTAGGACCTTTTCACCTACCTCGAACGCTCTATCCTGTCTGTTCTTATTATGGGTTCTTAATTCTTTATCTTGTGCATTTTTTTATGCAGGACATTATTTGCTTGTCTTCTTTTCCTGGACGGAAAATAGTGATGGGTTTCGTCCCAGTCACAGTGTGAATGGATCTGTTGTATTTTATTGTGGCCAAAAGGATTATCTCCTCGATATCGTCCATGTTGGTATCGAGTTTAAGGCATCGCGATATTTCCATCAGGGTGCTATGGAATCGCTCTACCTGACCGTTTGACGTACTGTGAAGGGGTGGGGCGTTCGCGATGTCGATATTGAAGTGATTTTTTAATGTGGATTTGATGCTTTGAGAATTTAGTGACTTTTCGTTGTCACAGTACACAGTATTCGTGCCCGAAAACATATTAAGTATTTGGAGAAGCTGTGGCTTCACGTCTACTATTGTTCTAGACTTTAAAGTTTGCACGATAGCAAACTTTGAAAACTTGTCGATGCAAGTCAGAAAATATTTAGAACCCGTTGAAAATATGTCTATGTGGAGTATCTCTCCGCAATATGAGGGAATGGGCGTCTGTGCGATGAGTTGCTTTTGTGGATGGCGATCGTACTTTGCTTTAGAGCATGTGCGACAGTTGGCAGCAAATTGTGAAGCTTTTTTTCCCATTTTTGGGAAAAAATAGTCTTCCAGTATCTGCTTCATATTCTCCTGGGCTGCTCGATGTGCTCGATTATGCTCAGCTGCGATTATTTCCTGTTGCTCATTTATGTCGAATATATCGTTGACATATTTTTCTGTATGCCTGAACTTGGTTGTTGGAAAGAGTCTAACCAGTTCATCCTGAAATAGGGCAAGCGTGTGTAGGTCGCAATGTATTGCATTGACTACATCCGATTTTACCGCTTCTTGCAGGAGGCTGATCAGATCTCTTTTATCTTTAAATGTGATTAAATGTCGGGTTTTTTTTTCCAAAAATAATGAACGTTCTTTTTTCCGGTGTGATTCCTTCCTCCACCACTATCTGGTTACGGAAGCAGTTCACCGGCTTATCTGTTCTTTCAATTGTGTTAGTCGACGATTCCTCGCTGTGAATCGTTTCGGTGCTCATGTTATCCAAGGCGTTCATGTGTTGCCTAGACAATGCGTCTGCGACTACATTCTCTTTGCCTGGTTTATAAATGAGCTTCGCGTTGCATTCGTCTATGAATGCTTTCCATCTTTTTATTTTTGAGTTTGGATTTCTGTCTGAAACCGCGAAAGTGAGCGGCTGGTGATCTGTGTGAACAGTGAGGTTCGTCACACCATTAAGGTAGTTTCTGAGTGTTTTTAGTGCCCAAACGATGGCTAGCAACTCCCTCTCGTTTGTGGCAAAATGTTCCTCGCTACTGGTTAAAGTGCGGGAAATCATCGTTATAGGTTTTCCTTCTTGCGATAAGACAGCACCTATTGCGTGCGAGGACGCATCAGTAGTTAATTCAAACGATTTCTTGAAATCAGGGTAGGTTAGTGTAACCTCCTCCGATGCAAGTATTTCCTTAAGGGTGGTGAAAGCTTTTTTCTCTTCATCAGTCAGATCAATATGAATCTTTTTCGACTGTGACGCAGTAACTCGGCCATATTTACCCCTCATTATATTTGAAAGTGGCTTCGCTATCTTAGCGAAATCCTTTATAAAACAACGGTAGTATCCCGCTAGACCCAAAATGATCTTAGCCCCCTCAGGGTAGTAGGCTCCTGAATATTACGAATTGAGTCCACTTTATCCGGACATGTTTTTATTCCGCTCTGTGAAACCAGGAATCCCAAAAACTCAACTTCGGTTTTAAAAAATTTGGATTTCTCCGCTGACACCCTCATGTTGGCTTCGAACAGACTTCTTAAAATTACTTCTATATCCTTTAAATGTTGTTCTTCATTTTTTTGAAAATATAATGACATCATCCATATAGACGAAGCATTTCGTTCCTATGTGTTCTCTTAACACATCGTCTATTGCCCTTTGAAAAATGCTAGGGGCGTTCTTTAGACCGAAAGGCAACCTGCAGAATTCGTACTTTCCATTTTTTTACAGAGAATGCGGTTTTCTCTCTATCCGGTTCTGACAGGTTGATCTGATGGAAACCCGATTTAAGATCAAGAGTAGTGAACAATTTACTCCCCCCTAGATTTGATAAGATCCCTGTAATGTCTGGGATCGGGTATTTATCACTGACGGTTTTATCGTTCAGCTTTCGAAAATCTATAACCATTCGTTTCTTTTCTTGGCCATTCTCGTCAAGGCCTTTCTTTTTTACTACCCATATGGGGTTGTTGTATGGGGACCTTGATGGTCGTATGATGCCGTTCGATAACAGCTCTTGAATTTCCTTATTTACAAAATCGGAAACACCTAATGGGTATGGGTATAATCTTGAGTATACCGGGTCCTCATCAGTGGTCCTAATCGTTGCTACTACGTTTGTATTGTACGGTAGTGCCTCGTTTGGGTCTGCAAATACCCCATTTATATTTCCTATCATTTTGGAGAAGGCCTCCTCTAAATTTTGTGGGACCTGCTTGGCCTGCCATTGCAAGTGACTAACATCCTCGCTAGATACAAATAAAATAATTTCCCTGCCAAAATCGTGTGTTATCGTATTTGTTTTTAGATCAATGGCTGCATGGACCTTGTTTAACAGGTCCAGGCCAATAACACCGTCAAATGAAGACAGATTGGGTAGCAGAAAAAAATTCTGCTACCACCCCAAACATTCTAACTTTACATTTGTGTTTAATGGGAGTCACCCCATGAATTGACTTTACCAAAAATGAATTTCCACCTTTTTTATTCCCTTTAGTCCTGGGAGGGGCTTGATGTAGCTTCTGGATGCCCCGGTGTCGACAAGGAACTTAATCTCTTTCCCTCCTATTGTCCTTGAAATCCAAGGAAGGAGGGATTTTGCCCTAAAAAATTAACCTCATCTGTTTCAATGTTGTCGGCCACCTGCTCCGCCTCCTTGTTGTATGAGGATTCGTTTTGCGAGTCCTGATCCTCTGTAAGATGGTTAACGCGCTGCATTTTGGGTCCGGTGTACCGTCCTGAGTTCGCTGCCCGCTTTTGTAAGTTCCCCTGTGGCCTACCGTAATGGTCCTGGCTTAGGTTGTTGGTCGGGTTTTTTAAATTGGGATACGGAAGGATCTACTTCCATAGGCTCCACGCG
>NW_023459399.1:0-60192 GCF_013731165.1 Rhagoletis pomonella | reverse complement strand
AAGTGGTAACTAGGACGGCCATTCATTCGACCAACCTTATACAGTTTTTTTCTTTTTTGTAAAATGCAAATAGGGATTAAAGTTTAATAACTAATTAATACAACTAAAGTAAAATCTCTGGAAAATTAACAATAAAATGCTTTTTTCGCAAAATCTATAAAGGGCCCTTTTATTTCTCAAAAAAACCGTGGTAACAGTTATTCGTCGCCACGCTGTATATATTTAAAACAGAGGCGGGCACTTTTTGATTTTCCAAACACATGTAATTGGGCTTCAAAATGCTGCTTGCTGCGACGTCGACACATGTATACTGCGCAGGGATGATAAATGAGTTTTTTAATTTTGTACCAAATGGCCAAACAAAGTGTACTAAAAAAGCCGAGAAAGTACTAACATTTAAAAGACCATACATACAGTGTTGCCATTTTGGTTACTTTTAACCAATTTTGGTTATTTTTTTCTTGCCTGTGTAGTGGTTAAGATCTTTTCCGTTTTGGTTATTTTTTAATATTAACTATAGTTTTTAATTGACATAGGCCAGCTTCACCTCTCGAGGTTGAGGAGAATAGCAGCAGCAGTGGCGGCCCAGCTGTGAAACCTAGTAAGAATATTTGGAATGAATGTATTAATATTACTTACATATGTATGTATTTGTTTTATAATATACAGAAAACATAATATACATACATGGTCGGCTAAAGACTACCTCAAATGAATACATACTTAGATAGTGCATATATAAATACCTCATATATGCGGAATCCAATACCACGGCATGTATGTACAATAAAGAAGGGATTTGGTTATTTTTTTCCATAACTGCTTACTTTATTAATTTAAGCTAGGATTAATAATAATAATCTTATAGAAAGAAGGCTGCGTGAAAATACCATTCCACAGTTTTAAAAAAATCGTTTTTGCGCTTTTTTTAAATTTATTTACTGTCGTATACGCGGTACTACGTTTGGTGAATACGAGGTATTTAGCGCTGAGCAACTATATAGTTTAATAAGTCCAAATCTTAATTGTTTAATCTTAATCTTAAAATATGTACATGTTCACGCTGATTAGGTATTTTATTCATTACAAAGAAGTTGGAAACTGTTGTTGTTGTTGTTGTAGCGGCTACAGCAACCCCGCCCAGATCGGTTGATATCTCAGTCATTGTCGTCAAGTTCCACTAACGGTAGCCATAGAAAGCGTGCAGCTTCTATCGGGTCGGTCCACAAGGGCAAAGTCGTTAAGGTTGTCGGGTTTTCTGGGCATGCGAAGAGATGTTTCGAGTCAAGTGGGGTCTCTCCGCATGCCGGACACTCATTTGGCATATCCTCATTCAATCTATGTCCGGTGGCGGTATACCTAGAACGGCATTCACAGGTCTAGAGTCTACATAACTCGAGACTGACTCCCTGTGAATGCCGTTCAGGGCCAGTCGGTAAGCTGACGGGTCCAGAGGTTGCATGATGAACCTCTGGACTTCGTCCGTCAGTTCATATAGATGCCTCCTGACGTGCCTAGGCGAGGGCTCCTCTGCAAGCAGCTGTCTGTTTGGGTGGCCACTTCTGTGGCTCCCGATCAGGAACTGCTTGGGGAGCATTTGTGCGTCGTTGTGGAGGTGATGTTCGGGCGACATCAGGAGGCATCCTGTCGCTGTCCTCAGTGCGGTGTTCTGTACAGTCTGTGGCTTCGTCCACTGCGTCCTACTAGTCCCCGGCGACCACACTGACGCTGCGTAGTTTAAAACCGGCCGGCCTATTGCCTTGTATGTTGCCAGCAACGTTTCTTTGTCTTTGCCCCTAGTACTGCCGGCTAGCGACTTGAGGACCTTGTTGCGGCTCTGTACTTTATTGACAATAGCGGTTGCGTGCGCGGAGAAGGAGAGCAGGCTGTCGAATGTTACTCCGAGTATTTTGGGATTATTCACCGTCGGAATTGGTGTGTCATTGACGTGAATTCCCAGCGGTAGCCTGACCTCCTTCGTCCAGGTTGTGAACAGGGTCGCAGAGGATTTCGTAGGGGAGTGGGCTAGACACTTTGCAGTGAAGGAGCGAGAAAGTTCGGAGAGATACCCGTTTACTTTCGAACACAGGTCGTCAATTCCATTCCCAGTCGCCATGATCGAGCAATCGTCGGCGTAAGAGACAATCGAGACTCCCTCTGGTGGTTGAGGGAGCTTTGAAATGTAAAAGTTAAACAGTAGAGGGGAAAGGACACCACCCTGTTGAACCCCCAGTTTTATTTTTCTAAGTTTACTCGATTTGTCTCTAAACACTACCGACGAGTGTCGACCACTCAGATAATTTTGCCGACCACCGTTCTATATCTTCTAGCACCGTGGTATGGCAGAAGGGTGTCAAACGCCTTTGACAAGTCCAACGCTACTAGAATCGTTCTCTCACAGGGACGGTTTCGGTTAAGACCACGAGTTATCTGAGTGTTTACGGCGTTAAGTGCTGTTGTTGTACTGTGCACTTTACGGAAACCATGCTGATGCTTCGCTGGGGTCAGGTGGTTTGTGAAATACGGAAGCAGCAGGGCCTCGAGTGTCTTCGCTACCGGGGAAAAGAGTGTTATCGGCCGATAAGAATCTCCTTTGTTGGCAGGTTTCCCCGGTTTGAGCAGTGGGACCACTCTCCCCACCGTCCAGATGTCTGGGATGATGAGAGTGGCCATAGACAAATTGAGGACCTCCGTTAGGTAAGCTACCCCCGCAGGACCCAAATTTTTCAGCATCAGCATGCATATTCCGTCGGGACCCATGGCTTTGGAGGCTTTCGCCTTCCCGATGGCCACCTGAACTTCACCCCAAGTGAAAGCAAGGGGGGCACAGGTTGTTGGCAGTTTGTGCAGCGTTCTGGTCACTCGACGCTTGGCTTTGTCCACCGGAGGATGCAGTATGAACTGCCGGCTAAAATAGCTCGCGCATCGCTCCGGGTCCGACGAAGCATGGTCACCGAAAGAAATTTCGACTCTGTCGTCGTGCTTCGTAGAATTGGACAGTGACATCACGGTTTACCAAAGCTTACTCACACCAGATGTGAAGTTACAGGTCTTCAGATGCTCTTCCCACTTCTTCCGCTTATGTACGTTCACTAGTTGCCGAATTTCGGCGTTGAGATCCCTGATACGGGGATCTCCGAATCGGCCTGATGAAGGCTATCACGCTCATCGGCTAGAACAGCCGCTTCGGCAGGGAAGTTTGGATGTGGGTCCGTTATACATCCTGCCGGTATGAAGCGAGCTACAGCAGCTGTAACAGCCCTGCGGAACTTACGTCCACCGAGATGGACGTCGGTTGGTGTGGGAAGCGCAGTGAAGGTGTTTTCAGTAAACTCCGCGTAACCTTTCCAATCAGCTTTAGAGAAGTTGATATAGGTCCGGTGTTTAGCGGAGGCAAAGTCGGTTTATCTATCGAGATGACTATGGGTAGATGGTCTGATGCTAAAGTCAGCATAGGTCGCCATGTTATGCTGTTTATCAGACCAGCGCTGACTATGGTGATGTCTGGCGAGCTGCTGCAGTTACCCATAATCCTGGTGGGTGCGTCGTCGTTCATTGTGCAGAATGTCGAATCGTCTATCTGTTTAGCCAAGTCTGTTCCCCTACGATCGTTTGACAGGCTTGAGTGGCAAAGAGCGTGGTGCACATTAAAGCTACCTACTACCATACGGTTTTCACCTCTGAGGAGCGCACCTATATCAGGGTGATATCCTGCGGGCAGCAGGTGACAGGGGGTATGTATATGTTAAATATTTCGAGCTCAACATCGCCTGACCGGATAGCAATGCTCTGACATTCTAGGGTGGTATCCCTGCGGTCGATGTCTGCTTCGATAAGACGATACTGGACGGTGTGGTGCGTGATGAACGCTAAGCCACCACCATTATCTCGCTCGCGATCTCGACGGTGCACGTTGTACCTGGCACAATTCAACAATGTTGAATTGCTGTGCAACTTCGTCTCTTGGACCGCAGCTACCAATATACCATGCCGACACATGAAGACGGATATCTCCTCAATCTTGCTCTGTAGGCCGTTGCAGTTAAATTGAAGGAGTTTCATGTGGTTCGGGAGACGTGTCGTGATGTGGGGTGTAAGGGATGTGTGTGTTCTTACCGCCGTTGGCTGCGTGCGCTGCTGTGATGGTTGTCGCCCTGTGGTGGTGGCGGGAGGCGTCGCAGTTGAGGTCTGCGACCGATCAGCGCAACACGGGCCCTCGAAGTTCCTCGTCCAATCTCGTGTGGTACGCAGACCTGAGCATGCCCTAAAGTGGCACCAGCCAAGGCAGGTGTTGCACTTGACTGATGTCACATTACAGAATATCCTGGTCTGACATACCGTGCAGATTGTAGGAGGAACCAGGAGTTTTTGGCGCCGGCGTGTGGGTAGTGGTGCAGTTATGTGTGTTCTGTGGTCTGCCGTGGCTTTGGTATGGTCTGTGGTGTTATTATGTTGTTGTGCTGTGGTAACTGTGTGAGGCTGCTCAGGTGAACTGAGGTTAGCCGTAGAGGCTGCTCTGTTTGATCAGCAGGGGCCACGTACGACGTGGTCCACTGCCGATGTGTCCGTAGTCCTGAGCAGACTCTAAGATGATTCCACCCCTCGCAGGCATTACGCTTGACTGAGGTGGAGTTGTGGTGTAGTCGTCCCTGGGTTTGACTCAATGCCAGCCCTGAGTAGAAGAATACGTAGCGAATGTAGCCCTATGGACGAGCAACTCCTGAGATACTTCGCCGACCTAAACGGGGTTAGATCGCCGAAACAACAGCCCTTGGTCGGGTAAAACCCGAGTCATTCCGGTACGTAGAACGGCTGTCGTGGGAATGTGTACCTATTGGAAACTGTGTACCTATGTACTTATTTAAAAACGTCATTTAGAGTCTGCTAATGTTTACGAAGATATTAACATTCACACATATGCATCTTATACGGGAAGAATGATTTTCTAAAATATGTATTTACATATTACAGCTTTAAAAGGATTTATTTTTCAAAAATGCAAATAAAAATTGATTTTCTTTGGTTTGTAAAGTTTTCTATACATACTATATAAAAGAATTTGTGATGACCTGAATTCTTAATCTAAAAAAATGGTTATTTTTCCTTACATTTGGTAAATTTTTTGTCTAATCTTGGTTAGAAAGTTCTTTGAGCGGCGGCAACACTGCATACATACATAGCTACATATACATGTTTTTAGATTTTCTGTATAAAAATCATGATATAAAACATGGCGTGTCGAAGGTGGAAACTTAAGTGCAAATCAATTGTTTGAAAAGGCCACCAAACGCCAAGGTAATCAACAAAAGCATACAAGTTATACTTATTACCAATTTAAGTGCTAGTAATACAAAAATTTTCATAAAAAATCCGTTGCATTTAACGGAATGGAAGATTTACAAAAATGTTTCCTTTTATAGAAATAAACAAGTTAATAGCAGTGCTCTCTTGCAAAGTGGGGGAAATCGAGAGCGCAAAATGACACTGCAATCTGCCACTTTCTGCTGGAAAAAATTTTAACTGCGAAAACTTACAAGTAAAAAAGTCTGCTGACCACAGACATGTGTTCGTGAATAAACAAAAGAAAGGAATAGAAGTTTAGTTTAGTTAATTTAGTATTAATCTCTAATTTTCTAATTTCCGGGCGTCAACTATGGTTGCCGTATAAAATTTTTCAATTTTACCATATTTTTCCAAGAAATATGCCAAAATAAATAATAATACTGAAAGGTTCTGACCGAATTTGTCAGTTGATCGTTAAAACGAAAATGGGATAATTTTAAAGGCAAATTTGTAGCTACATCTACTTAATTTTTGTGAAGCAAGGAAGGGTGCTTAGAGGAGATTCTTTTATTTTTGAACGCGTCACAATGTGGTATCAAAAATATTTGTTAAAAAAAAACTTATTCATTCCGAGATAATTCGTTTATATTTTAAAGATATTTTTCCTATACAAAAGTATACTCCTACCAAATTTACCTATCAGAAAGTCAGAATGGCGGAAGTTTCACGTTGTTACTGGTTTTGCGTTCAATAACTTTTTCTGATATATTAGTCTTCCCCTCAGTTTTACTCGCTATGATTATTTTATTCTCTGGCTGCTAGTACTTACTGGAAAATTGTATGAATAGTCCTATTATGACAGCACCTTTTTTTTTGGTTTAAGTAAGAGTTTCGTTTTTAATAAACACCACGTATTTACTTAAATATGGTAGAAAAATATGACTATATTTTTATGCACAAAAATTCAAAACTGGAAGTAAATAGAGTGTGGTATTTCGACATAATTGAGCTGCAGTACCGTATCTTGACAAAAATGTATGAAAAATGTCAATGTAGTACCAATGTACTTTTGGCTTCCAAAATGTACCAAAAAAGTACAATTGTACCATCAATTTCATCACTGATACTGCGTCTTACGATAATTGACGATTGACTGATGCTTCGATGGTATTTCGGCAAAGCAAATCAAATCAGTTTCTGTTGAGAGTGTTCGGACGAAAAGTTTTCTTAGTGGTAAATAAGCATGAAAAATTGTGGTACATTCCAAATCAATGTGGTAGATTCAAATAAATAAATTTATAAATATGTTATATGCACTTATGGTCAGCTGATTAAGTTAAGTGACATTTTGACCAATTTCGCTATTTATATTTTTTGTTTATTTAATGTTTATCTTATTTTGCTGGCGGTGCTAGGCATTTTCTTCCATACAAAAGAAATTGCCAATCATTAAAAATCAACCCGATTTCTTAGCGCTTGAAATTTGAACTTTGAGCTACTAAATTCTAATGGGCTATAAAACTGCATACCTAAAACTTTTCTAGAAATTGTAAATAAAAAGCCAAATCGACAGAATAAGATGCTTTTTTTAGAAATGATCTATCATTTTCTGATAGATTATTTTCGTGTTGATGTATATTACTTTCACCAACCATAAATTTATAAAGAACGCTGCTTTAAATTCTAGCAGCTTCAGTGCTCGATCACACTTTTTCACCTTTTCAAAATGACTATGACACAGTTTACGATAGCAGATCACGCATTGCGAACACCCATCCATGTTTTCTATGCAAAACAAGTAAGAAAGTCTAAGTTCGGGCGGAGCCGAACATTAATAACCCGGCGCAAGTATTAAATATATGTTTTCCACCTTTCCGAAAGCTACCGCTACAAGATAAGCCGGCGTGTATAAATTTTAAGTAAACTAGCGTCCTTAAATTTCAAAATATTGAAATTTCAAGCATTTCTGAAATTTACCGTTATAGGAAAAGCGGCCGTAATTTTAGTCCGATTTCAACAATTTTCAATGGTTTACTTTTATGTGGCAAGCACAATAACCATACCGAGTTTGGTACAAATTGCTAGAACGGTTAGCGAGATACATATACGTGATCATAAGTGGGCGGTGCCACGCCCATTTTCCAAAATTTTATCATAAACTTATTTCCTGGCAAAGAATTGTTGCAACCATCATTTTGAATAAATTAGCTTTAATATTTACTGATTTATCGAGGATTTCGTATTTCTCGAAATTACCGTTATATGGGATGTGGGCGTGGTTATTGTCCGATTTTAAAAATTTTCGGCCATTTGGTATGCTGTACCAGGGCCAACAACTGTGCCAAGTTTGGAATAAATTGATGCAGCGGTTACCAAGATATACACATGTAACCATAAGTGGGCGTGGCCACGCCCATTTTCAAACAAATGTTAATATTCTTATTTTTCGTCTAAAATTTATTATAAATATCAATTTTGAGTGAGTTATCTTCAGTAGTTACTAAAATAGCGCAGTTTTTGTATTTCTGAAAATTACCGTTATATGGGAGGTAGGCGTGGTTATTGTCCGATTTTGCCCATTTTCAATACCATCCGTCCTACGCCCGAAAGAAGTACACGTACCAAGTTTCGTTAAGAGATCTTAATTTTTACTCGAGTTATCGTGTGCACAGACGGACGGACAGACGGACGGACGGACGGACGGACAGACAGTCACCGCTTAATCGATTTCTCTTTTCATTCTGATCATTTATGTATACATTTGTCTATATCTATCTCGATTCGTTTTGCCTGTTACAAACAACCGTTATGTGAACAAAGTTATAATACCCTTGTGCACAAGTGCGCTCGGGTATAAAAATGTATTTCCCATTCCTCCCGAAACATTTTATGTGTGTGATATTCTAATAGTTGTGCAGCACAGTATAGACAGTAACCAACCTTTTTGGGTTGTTGTTGTAGTCGTTGTTGTTGTAGTTATATTCACTCCTGAGGAAGGCACGGGGTTGTGTGCTGCTATTTAATGGCCTTTCTCAGACTTTTTCTTAGATTTCAGGGATGTGTGCTGCATTATTATTAGATAAATAAATTTAAGCATTTGACAAATCGTGATTTTATTAAAAGAAAATTATAAATGGTGTTGAAAAACCAAACAAACGCCCGTGCGAAAGCTCTATTTTTGGGTGTTGTTAAAATTAATACATGGCGTATTGATGGTAACACAAGCAATGTATTCTATTGTGGATTTTATGCTACTTGAGAATTTAGACAACGTGCGAGCTGCCAGGTTCTGTTATCAATATAATTAACACAAGCTTTTTCGCGTAGCTGCCTTTCAATAAATAGAATAAACAAATATTCGCAAATAAATTGGATTTATTTTATAACTGACAACTAACGTGCGCTTTTTGTTCTTTTCTCCATTTTGATTTTGACTCTATTACCGCCAACAACTTTATGTGTATACATATTTACAAGCTGTCAAAATTTTGCGTAGTCCCACGAGCTAGGTAAAAACTATGGCATTCTTATTAACAAGGAGAAATCTCAAAATTTTTGTTTGGTGATTCCAAATTTTCTCTTTTTTATCAGTTGGCAAAAGCCCTCCGAGCATTGAGATAGTAATTTCATGTCAATTAGTAAAAAGTTCCATGTTGAAAAAACTTTTTTATTATGGCGACAAAATTTTATATTGCTGTGCCAATTCGTAACTTTTTACTGCTGGAAATTTTTGACAGTTGCTCTGGTGCAAAAGAAGTTGAGCAATTAAAATCAGAAATTATACAAAAAAGACTTGTCTTTACTGACTTTTATTCTTCTAGAACTAAAAGCCATACATTTATAAGACGCCTTAGTAATAAAATTAGAACAAAAAAATTCTTCAAAACCGTTAGGCCGGGTTGAAAATTTTCATTCACCTCATAGTTAACAAAAATTTACAATCCGTAGTACTTTTCTATCAATTCGCAAAAGCCGTTTGCACAAAAAAGGTTATGAAATGAGTTTTATTTAAATCGTTTAGAAAATGAGTCATTTATGTATACCATTTTATGTGGAATTATTCAATAAATTTCGTTTTACACTATACCTTTTGAAACTATTTGGAGGTAATTATTTTTTGTTTCTTAAAAGCAACCCTGCGTGCTTGGAAGGCGTGTGTACCAATAATTTCATCCCTAGCATATTCATCCCCGAGGAAGGCAGTCGCCAAATTCACCGAAGGTTGTTTACTGGTTATATTGTGTTGTGCAGTGAAGTAGGGACACGAATTTCGATACGATACGATACCATATCGATACTTGTGGCATTCGATACCGATATTTTCTACTCGATAGTTTTAAAACGATATTTTTTGGAATCGAGTACCAGAACCCTAGTATCGTATCGAATGTCATAAACTCACATTACAGGGGTAATGTTATTAACAATTCTTCACGATATAAATTGGGCTTTTAAGAGCAGAAATGTGTAATATACAGCGTGGCGACGAATAACTGTTACCCAGTTTTTTTTGAGAAATAAAAGGGTCCTTTATAAATTTTGCGAAAAAAGTATTTTATTGTTAATTTTCCACAGATTTTACTTTAGTTGTATTAGTTAGTTTTTAAATTTTAATCCTTATCTACATTTGCCAGCAGTGTAAACTTTGAGAGAAAAGTTCATTTGGCACGCAAGTCTTTTTCAGGTGTATTTTTTCTTAGGCTTTGTATAAAAAAAGTACAAAAAAGAAAAAAACTGTATAAGGTTGGTCGAATGAATGGCCGTCCTAGTCACCAGTCCCGAGTCTATTAGATTTTTGAGTATGAGGCCTTATTTTGGACAGAAGGGGGAGTATAAGGGACTCAAAATGGAGAAAATTAGCCTATGGTTACAGAAGATATGGAACAAATTAACTGACGAGGACCTGCGTGCCAAATGAACTTTTCTCTCAAAGTTTACACTGCTGGCAAATGTAAATAAGGATTAAAATTTAAAAACTAATTAATACAACTAAAGTGAAATCTGTGGAAAATTATCAATAACATACTTTTTTCGCAAAATCTATAAAGGACTCTTCTATTTCTCAAAAAAACCTGGGTAACAGTTATTCGTCGCCACGCTGTAGTTAGGATTGCATGTGGTGGAATTTGTACCCGCGACCTCGGTGTTTTAAGACAACACCTCAATCTCTGCGTGTTGTTACACAATAGGTTTGTTCCACAAGCTACTCGAAGTCACTTCGAGTTACACATACGCGTTCCACAGGTAAGTTTTAAAGTTTATTTGTTATACGCTGACAGTTTGAACTTTGCTCGAGTTTTTCTACAAGTAGCTTGTGGAACAAACCTAATATGTTAGTGTTTGAACGAGATTCCCCTCCGATTTGTCAAGTGCGCCTTAAGTTCTGAAAACATTAAAAACGACGAGCTACGGGCCACAGCTTCCAATTTGTTATCTTCATTGTCTAAACGCTTTGTCGATGGCGGCATGATTTTTTTGAATGCGTCGGCGACATCATGAATTTGTACGAGTTTGACATAAAAGAAGAATAAGAACCTTATCTGTCGCTGGAAAAATAGAAATATGTAGATCTAATCTGGCCACAACCACAGTCGTCGCGTAGCCCGGTCGGCGCCAAAATAATTATCTACATAAGCTCGTCGTTATCATTGTGTTCGGGCTATTAATTAGGGATGGGTAAATACTATATTCGAATTTTAGCTCCAAAATGGCGGTTTTTTCAAATCGAACTTTGTGTTGCTAAAATTCGGATAAAATCGAATTTTTCTAGAAAAAATCGAATTCTATCTTTATTTCCAAAAAATCAACTCTTCAACTTTCTTCTTTCTGACTAAATTTGCTATCACTGTGCTCCATTTGTCTTAGGGATGCAAGTAAAAAAATACATGTTTTTCGATGTGATGCATCGGGACAAAAAATTTTTGCCAAGAAGGAACTGTTATTCCGAGCTCAAATTAAATTTTTTTTTTTTAAACTAGTTTTTTTGATTTTTTATTTTAAATGTTTAGAGGCTTTTACGTTGGTGGCATGAAGCTTTTTCCTGAGAAGACCCCTAGTAAAATTTTCCGGAGAATAATTTTCTAGAATATATCAATCCTCGAACGACCTTCCAAATTTTCTTTTTGCGGGATTTCTTGAAGTAAGGGTCAAAATTACCATTTTAGGCGGGAGCTAATGGGTTGAAATGTTCTACGGAAATATTTCCCGTGAAATTTTATTATAATAATAATAATAATAATAATAATATCCCAACCAAAACCATATTACACATCTGCAGGCCAAGCCCTTTCTTTGACACCTACCTCCTTTTTGAAAATCGAACGAACTATACAGATTTTATGACTTGGTGTTAAATATATTTAACGCAAACATTTAATTCGATTAAGAAGTTTCAATAAAAATTTTTTTTGGAAAATTCGAAAAAATTCGAATTAAATCGAATTTGCACCACCAAAATTCGAATCGAATAATCGAATGGTTGGGCAATGTTCGAAATTCGAAAAAATCGAATTTCAACCCCCCACTACCCATCCCTACTATTGATGTTGTGGCACAAAAGAGGTCCCTACAGTTTTATGTCGACTTTGAACGGCGATTTTGTTTTAATGCGAAGCTGTTTTTCATTTTCAAGTTTTGAGCACTTCTAATTATTACACCACAGCGGCCTATAACGAGACCTATATTCATATAAGTTTTTTGCATTTTGGTATCGATATTTGGAATATCGAGTCTTTTTATTCCGATATTAATGGGTACCCGATATTTTTAAAGCGATACTTTAAATGAGTACCATATCTATTCGATATCGTGCCCTACAGTGAAGTCTCAGCAGCAACTGATTTGATTTGCTTTGCGGAAGTGCTAGCAAAGCATCAGTCAATCGTCAATTATCGTAAGCCGCACGAATACGATCATATCATACAGTGTTGCCACACAATTTTTTTATTTTTTACCAAAATCACCGAAAAAAGTTACCAAATTCAACAAAATTTCGTCACGAAATTGATATCATAAATTTTGTTACTAGTTCAGCTTTCGTCACTCGAAAATTTTACCTCAAAGAGGTGTTTTATTTGATAACAATTATTTTGGAGTGGCAGATTTAAAATCGACGAAAATACAAACAATAATCTAAATGTTTTATTTTTTCAAATAAATTGCTAAAAATATTATCTAAATCTAAATTATGTATTCAAATCGAAATGTCCATTGAAACACATAATTTTTCGAATACGAAATAAAGCGAAAAAGATTGATCATATCCTTTGTATTCGAAAAAATTTAAAATTAAAGATATAAGAAATGATAAAAACTTATCAACTTGGTACCAACTTTGGATACAATAAACAACTGTATTCGTCTGATTGTCTCGTAGTTTATTTTTGTTAAGATTTTTACCGGGTGTGGGGCGCACACATGTGCTCTTTTTAAGAAGTTTTACTTCTATCACGTGTACAACGCTGTAATCGTGCTAATAACATATTGCTTTTTTATAAGCTTTTATTTAACTTGGTCATCCCGCGCAAATCGCGGAATTTTCCAATCGATTTTAAACTGATTTCCCGACAAGTTAGAGACTTGAAATTTTCAGCATAGTTCCAATCACGATGACAATGCAATTTAATATATAAATGAATTTCCCATATGGTCCAGGGGTTTTGATTCAAAGGCGGTAAAAAAATAGTAAGATTTATGGCTAACAGAGCGTAATTTGCTAAAGAACGTAAAACCACTATAAAATTGTTAAAACTGCCGGCGATAGTGTAGCAAAGCTATTTGTGGCAAATTCTAAATATCAACCTAGTCTAGATATGAACCTCGTTCTAGGAATTAGAATACTCTATATGTCGCCCCGCCAGAAGCAGTTAAATATTGCGCCTAAATATATGCCATGCTACAGCGGAAATGGACGACACGCCATTCTTTAAATAAAATTAACTGCTGTTATATGTACATACATATGTATGTTTATACAAAACGTAAACAAACAACATTTTGCTTGCCAAGTCTTCTGTTCTCTCTCATAAAAAAGCTTGTCGGCGAATTCAGCGTACACGCATAATTGGTTAGGTACGTATGTATGCAGATATTTAAATGCCGGTTTGCTATTCGCGCGACAAGCTTTTTTAAAACCGAAGTAAATTAGTACAAATTGTTAGTAGTTTTCATTAGAGTTTGAATAACTCCTTTCACTTAATGGCTTTTAGTAACTTTAACGAGACCTTAACTTATTTTATTTTATTCATTTTAGTGCAGTTTTGACAAAATTTTCGTGCTAAAAAATCTTTTGTTACACTACTTCATTTTATTCCTTTGATTGTACAGGTTAAATAAAAGCTTGTTTTTAAAAAATATTTTTTTTACATTGTTTTATTCTCAAGTAGTTTTGCTCAGTGGCAATTTATACATATGTATGTAAGTAGTAGCGGCAGATTGGGTGAACTAAATGCATTCATACATACATATTTATGTACAACTATAGGTAATATTGTACGCGTCTTCCCAGGTAGGTTAAGTGCTCTAAAATACACACAAATTGTGGTTTCCAAGACATTTACGAAGTGATTAGCAAAGCTGCATCCTTCAACTTGTCAACTCGCGGAAAATTCCCCGATTTTCAGGGAATGTCGGTTTAAGTGGCAATCGGGGAATGGACAATTTTTTTCGGGGAACTGGGTAAGTTATTTTTATATCTTAAAATAACCAAATTAGACAGATATGTTAATTTTTAACCATTTGACCCTTTTTGGAGCGACACTTTTTCAATTTGAATCGCAATATCTCCACAACAAGAGTTTTCCCAGATATAAGCTGCACACCAAATGAAAGCTAAGGGTTTGGGCTAGATTTGTGGAAACCTAGAATAAAATCGACTGACCAGTTTTTGAGAAAATGCCCGAATTGTATATTTTTAGCAGCCCGAGTTTTAGTTTTCGGGCGATAACGTTATGATATATTTATATTTTATAAACACAAAAGATAGCGTTAGATAGCTTATTTGAAATCCCTTTTACTGATATCCACATCAATGACATGGACTGAGTAGTGCGGCATCAGTGGTAGTTTAAAAAATTGAGTTTTTTCGAATTTCAGGTAGCAGCCACGCCCACAAAGGCGTACGAATGAAAACATCCTGGAACAAAACCTTCTTAGTTTTTTTGTACTTTAATTCCTGAAAGTTTGAAAAAAATTAAATGATGGTACGTACAGACGCCATATACATACCACAGCATCTCCTAGTGGAGACGCGAACCAAAAGACATTTAGCTCTATATCTTTCCAACTAGTGTCCGGAACTTAATATGTAAGGTATCCTTTGAAAGGTATTGGCCTATAGAATAACACTAAATATGTTGGGTGTATCCACATGCCCCTTTAACCGCCAAAAGCAAAACAAAGTTTTTTGTTTCGCAACACTTTAGCCTAATTTTTAAGAATCCGGCTATTCGTTTATGAATCTTGAATACATTTTCTGGACACACTCTACAAGATCTTTCCAACGATATATTAAACATGTCGATTGGACGTCTGGATAAAAACTTCCAAATCTCGTGTATATATAAGCGAGTAATTTCAGCATGCTACTGTGACTGCTTTCGTCACTCGCGCGCACCGCCGTTCGCTGTGATCTATTTCCTCACGTTTTTATTAATAAATTAATTTCAATACATTTATAACAACGCAAAACATATTGAATTTACCTATTCCTCACATTTTATTCAGTAAATGAATTCCATCTTAATGTAGAATATTAGTGTATGTGTATACATACATACATATGTACCTATGTATGCATTCGGTGTGCTTCAGTGTTCATATTTTAAGTACAATTGTACTTTTTTCAGTACAATTAATTTTAAAATGTACAAAAGTACAATTGCCGATTTTAAGAACAATTTCAACATCAAAAATACTTTTTGTACCAAACGCTCAAATGCTTCTAGCACTTTAATTCTTAGTCCGTTTACATTTAAGTAAATGGATATACCTATATTTCATATTTGCTACAAAACGAAATTATGAGTTGTAATTTTGAATGTAAACGGGATTGTGAACAGTAATATTAGTGATGTGCGTTATGGTGATTGCGATTTCTTATCACCGGCGGGTGAAATATCCCTCATCGCTATTGATTTTGAAAAAATCTTTGGAAATGCAATTTACCTAATGGCGATCCTGCAGAAATAGAAGTAATTGAGCAATTCGGGAGTTGAAAGTAAAAAAAATGTATGGAATTTACATGAGTTGAAATTATAAATTTCCCTTGAGGATTTCCATTTTATCGGTAGTGATCTCATTTTATGTTCATTAATATGAACTGACCTATATAGTGCATTAATGTTTTATCATCATTGTCTTCATCTTTGACAAAATTACACGGTCACCCGATATTTATTTTATTTTTTTAAATAATTTTAATAATTTTTGTTTTATAAAATTGTAGCTCATTATCAAACAAAAACCTTGCAAATAAATCGAAACTTGAAAGAATGAAAAAAATCAACAAAGTTTCATCAAATTTTCACAGTTTTTGTTCAGAATGTTTAGACATGTTTTGGGTTAACAATTTTGTAGCCCATTCATTCTAGTATAATAATGTGCAAGTTTGAAGTGTCTAGAAAATACCATTGATTTTTTGAATTTTTCTGTTTGCGGTGTTGCGCACTTTCTTCCATATAACGAACGTTCGCATTTTTTGTTATATGGATGAATGTGCGTGTAGCGTTGTTGTTTTTTATTCCAATATTTTAAATTAAGCTTTATTTTATAGTTTTTCTTAGACGATGATAAATGATGTACACAAATTTCAGTATGGAAAAAAAGTGCAACACCTTCAACGAAAAAAGTTCTCAAAAATCTACTCGAATTGAATGTACTATCTCGATCATTTAAAAATCTCGGACTCGCCCACCACTAAAAATGATTATTTAACTCTAAAGTATATAATAATAATAATAATAATAATAATACCAATATCTTCTGCTTGCGTTTCTATGTTTATATCATTTATCAGTTTAAACACATACGATTAAATGTAAAAAAAATATTTTTAATTGCGGATCCGAAAGAAATGTTTATTAGTTGCATTGAGTTACGCAAAAATAGTGCCGAAAATCAATCGATTGTGCTGAAGGTGCCGGCTGCTTCCGAAAGGGCCGAAAATGGCACAATGCACACTCATTTTCCATCACTGTCACACATAAAATCTCACTATTCTATTGACTTCGTTTTACCCTTCCGATAACTTTTGCTTCAGCGCTTGCCCAGCACCGCTGTGCAAAGCTTTGCACGCGCAGTCGCCTGCGACCCATATGTGCTGATTTGGGCAATCCTATTGTAGAAAATGCCCTTTCATTAATGCGCAAATGAACAAATTAAAAGAAAAGAAGTTTCAAGATCTGAAAGTTTTTTAGCTGACGGTGGTAGAAGTAGTAGAAATGTAAAGTGTTATCTATTCCACAAATGTGGTAAAGTCCGAGCACTGGCTGTTGAGCAAAACTTCGCTGCTTCGCACACAAGCGCATGTGTGTGATAGTGTGAGTGCCCACCTCTGATTTAAAAAAATAAGTTTTAAAAAAGTTTGAAAAAAAAATTTTAATTTTCTATCATCATTTAGAAAGCTATTTTCACGACTTACAAAGTTTCATGAAAATCGCATGAAAACTTTGGTCGCAATAATTATTACAAAAATAAGGTCCATATATATTAAATTTAAAAAAATATATATAAAAAACTAGCAGACCCGGCGAACTTCGTCCCGCCCAATATAATTGTTTTGTATTGAAACATTTTGGTGCAACAGTTTCACCAACAGTTCACGTTCAGGATTTTCAGTGACGCATTTATCTTCTAATATTAGGAGTGTTCGCTATGCAACTGCCAGTAAGAATTAGCCAGTAACAAAATTCCGAGAACAAGGTACCTTACCCTCCCAAAGAGAGAAACTTACTAATTTATGCGCGAACAGGAATTAGCAAACATTACCAAGCTTCACTGCCAGCTAGCGTCCACAGTTGCATTTCGAGCATAACAAATTATTAAAATTATTTCAGGTGGAAACCAAAACAGGACCTATACGTATATTTCTTCTTATTCTGACTTTCTTCAATATACGCTTCAGTTTCATTGTGGAAGTCACTGTCGGATTTCCTATATCGACAGTGGTTTCGAGTGCGTTCCGATTACGAATACAGCTTTTTCAGCCGAGTACCTTTCAAATGTTTGGAATTAATTAAATTAGTTGAATAAACGAATATTTACATACTTCTTTCATTATTAAATCGCAACAAGATGGATCATTTTTAAATTTAACGAACTCGTTGATTCAAATTAATGTTGACAAAAATGCAACCGTGTGTCACAATCCTGCTTGCAAATTCTTACTGGCAAAAATTTTCCCAGCACGAATTTGCAACTTCCTCTCCAAATGAAATGTCAAAATTGTGCTCTCTCCTTGCAAGTTTTACTGGGTTTTTGGCTAAACGAACACGATTTGGTAACAATTGGTACCAACTTGTACAAATTTTTTTCACATTCGAAAATGCAAAGTGCCACGCCTCCTTTTCCAATAACCACAATTTTTTTCCGTGAGTATGCGACTATTTTCATATATCTCCATACCATGTTCGAGTACTCTACCATGAACACTTCAAGATATATGCAGAATGAAAAATTCGGTTTGTATGGGAGGTGCCAACCCCCTTTTCCAATAACCACAATTTATTCCGTGAGTATGCTACCATACCACGATTGAGAGAATACAAAGGTTGCGCCGATATCGGACCGCTATTCCTCTCTTAACGAATTTGACAGAATCGTTGTTTGCACGACGTCAGACTGGTGGAACTTTTTTACGTTTTCCTTGCAACATTTTTTCTTCTTCTTCCATTCGTGCTCACGTTTTGGCATTTCTCTCTCGCAATTGCACCAGTGTAACGTCACACAAAAGTTATTCTCAAGAATCCTCTCTTATCGGCGCAATCTTGTATTCTATCATTCTTGCTACCATACCATGTTCAAGTACTCTACCATGAATACTTCCAGAGATATGCCATATGAAATATTCGGTTTGTATGGGAGGTGCCACGTCCCCTGCACCTAGCGGCATGAAATATACATACTTTACATCCGATTCTCATGCCTACCAAATATACACCAAAAATTTCATAAAGATCGGTCAAGCCGTTTCGGAAGAGTTCGACCACTAACACCGTGACACGAGACTTTTATATATTAGATCTAACACTGGCGAAATATTTTGCTAATGTATTTATGGATACACTCTTGCCAACATGTGCTACTTTGGACTGAGTAAGCAATTCAGGAGTAAAGTCCTCTCTCATGTCCGTGCTGGTATATGGCGCAGAAGCATGGACAATGACAACATCCGATGAGGCGGCTCTTGGGGTGTTTGAGAGAAAGATTTTGCGGAAGATTTACGGTTCTTTACGCGTTGGCGACGGCGAGTACCGCAGACGATGGAACGATGAGCTGTATGAGCTTTACAACGATATGGACATAGTGCAGCGAATTAAAATACAGCGGCTCCGCTGGCTTGGTCATGTCGTTCGAATGGACACCGACGCTCCAGCTCTGAAAGTATTCAACTCGGAACCCGCTGGTGGTAGCAGAGGAAGAGGGAGGCCCCCACTGCGATGGAAAGATCAGGTGGAGAAGGACTTGGCTTCACTTGGCGTTTCCAATTGGCGTCAGTTGGCACAGAGCAGAAACGACTGGCGTGCTTTGCTGAACTCGGCCAAAATCGCTTAGGCGGTTACAACGCCAAAAAAAAGAAGAAGAATTTATGGATACTCAAGCTAAGAAATGTAAATGCTTATTGCAATATTCGTTACTTTGTGAAAATTGACGGGGCCACTTCCGAAATTATTACTCATATATAACTTAAATTAAATCAATTTGCGGAATATGATATCCTTAAATTATACATAATTTAAGGTATGAAAACCAGGACGTATGACGAGATCTTGATTAATTGCTTTTGAGCTACTCTGTGCACGAACTAACTAAAGTACAATTGACAAAATTATAGAACTCGTCTTACAACCAGCGTTGCAGCTTTGGTAATCTTTTACCAAAACTGGTAATTTTTTTATTTTAAGAACGAGTTTGGTAATTTGGTATTTTTTTTTTTAATTTGGTAATTCTTTTCAACGTAAGTCTTTTCTTTTAAATCTTTAATACTAACTTATTACTTATAGAAACTTATAACTTCGAACCTTCTTACAATTGCACAAAACAAAAAAATTTGCTTATGTACTTACATATGTATGTGTCTACACCTTAAGAGAGCCAAACATTGAAAGGGCTCTTTAATGTAACAATTTGCCTTGACAACTCGGAACTTTTAGTATGAGTTCGCAATATAGCAATTTAAGGAAACCACCCGTTTTTCCCAATATGGTGGCTCGATAACAGCCCCTACAGTCCCACAAATCAGGGGTTTGGATCATTTTTAGTGACAAATGTGTGACGAATATTTTTTGCATCACCTTAAAACTCGGACCGGTAAAAAAAATTATGTCATCAACACAAATAAACTATTTGACAAATACATCACATGCAAATTCATGAGTGAGCCGAACATGTGAGGAGTTTATTTAGTGCTCATAAAAAATATAACTCCTCGGAGCGAAATAGCTCTTTTATGGCTTCACAAGCTCTGGTTTTGAAAACTTGCAAGTGTGTTAACACATTATTTTAATAAATAGAACACAAGAAAATATTTTATTTTTATTTTTGCCACTCCGAATTTAGTTTTGGAACGCATCCGCGATGCAAAATTACATCGTAAGAATTAATCTTCACATTTTTTGATGACCTTTGGGAGTATGTTAGAAATTAGCATCACCGAAACCTGTAAAGTTTTGAAAGGGGTCTACGAGAAATATAAGCTTGGGAACCTCTGCGCTAAATGGTTAAGTAGTATATCAAGCAACATTGATAGGCCTTCAACAAGTATTGCTAAAAGACTTATAAGCAACTTAGAAATATTTTTAGATTCCTCCAGCGAAAGCGAAGGCTCACATGTAGAATCTGGAGACATTAAAAAATGTGAAATTAAAGCTCAATTGAAATCCTATCTTAAAGAAAAACGCTCCCTGATAAACAAAAAATTTTCAGGTAAAAGTGTCACCGTTTTTGAAATATTAAAATTTTTTTGAATTAAAAAAAAAAATCGTGCCTTTTCATGTATTTTCCTTAACTGCATCTACAAACCAGGCTATACTTAGTAAATGTAAAATACTTCCAGATAGTTGCTTCTCCATACTCAAATGCAATTTAGTTAAAATATATTAAGGAACCATCATAAAATTATGACTATTTTGGGATTTTTAACTTTTTGATATTTTCTTCCCCAACTTTGACTATCTCTGGTGAAAAAAAATGTACTGAGCTATAACTTTACATTACACAAAAAAATTGCTCATTTAATAAGGATTTCAGAAAGGTGCCACTATTACTATTTCGAATAGAAAAAAAAAGTTATAGCCGCTTTTGTGGGCAAAGGACTGAGACACGCTAGAATGTATTTAATAGATTTAAATTTAAGTTGCTCTTGTTACCGACCAGTGACATGCTAAATAGTGCAAAGGTACATTATTACTTGCTCCTGACATTATTTTATGTTACTTACCGGAATTAGTGAAAGTGGATTTTGTGAAATTGGACCCTTCGAACATGGTGATATTAATACTATGACAGAGAACACGCAGTATACGTCGCATGAATATGCGGATATTCACCTAATTTACGGTGAAGCTTGCTGTAATGCCAGAGCTGCTCAAAGACTCTATGCAGAAAGTTTGGCAGGTTACTTCTGGGACACCCTGTATAAGACAAAAACAGGAACAACAAACACTTACAAAACTCTATAGAGAATGACAAGTGGAGCATAAGGAAAAACATAAGAATAATAGGGGTATTCTCGAAGTCTTGCACAATGCACGGATTGCACGAAATGCAAAAATACTATTCCAAATTTCGAGGAGTACGAGATCACCCCATTGCAATGTGGTAGTATGAATGGGTAGCAAGCAGCGAAATTATGTATCAAATACAATAACAAGAGACAGCAAAAAAAAGGAAGTGAGCGAGATGAGAGGAATGAGAGAAATATGTAGCAATTCCAACAACAAAACAACTAGCACAGGGTCGCATTATCTTGCTATGCTATTTTGCAAAATATATACATGGGCTTAGACGTTGCATATTTTGCAGCAATAGGAAATGTTGTTTCCCATGTATTTTGTTGTTGTGTGTTTGCAAGTTATGCAATCCATGCAATCCGTGCTACGTGCAATGGCTTTGCAAAATTTGGAGAATACCCCTAATGTATATGTAAGTATACCTAACTAGATAGCGAGCCTCAGAGGAAAGGGTATAACTTTGGATATGACATAGCATTTAAACGAAAATAAGAATGCATAATACTCTTAAAGTTGCTTATGTTCAAACTATTACGAATATGAGATGAAATCGAGTTCCAGGTGCGAATAGCATTAACATAAATAGTCTTGCAGATGTTAGATAATTATAGTTGGGTATAATAAATTCCGTTAGGCGCGCAGATTTCGGGAAAGACAATTTTTCAAACAGATAGCTAGTTCCTTATCCATCATAAGGCGAAATAGAAAAATGCAATTTCTAGCTTTCAAGTATTCAGAAATACCGCTTTCCAAGAGCAGCGATTTTCATTCAGATATGTGATCGTATTTCGCTAACCCTAAACATACCGCGTAACTTGATTGAATACATCAATTCTATGAGCAGATTGTGATCAGTGTTGCCGCGCCGTCCCAAGAAAATGTATCACCGACCAAGCCAAAAATGTATCCAATATTCTTTTTTTACGTATCCATCTCATAATTTGTAAGAAAACCAAACATTTTGAAGAAAAAGACATAATTTAACCCATCTTAAGGACTTGGAATACGTGTATATATATTTTGATATTTCATAAAATCAAACATTTGTAATTTCAATTTATAAATTACATCTTTTATACATAAGTATTTTGAAAAGTAAGTATAAAAAATCTATATATTAATACGCTAACATAAATTTTATCTCCGTTCGTTTAGCGATTCTACCGAACCGATTTCAAAACCAAGAACACCGTTGGAAAGGCATTTTTCCGTAGATGAGCAGAGTTTTTATGGTTTCACAAAAAACCGTCGTTTAAACATTTTCGAATTGTGTATAGATGTTGCTGCAACATGTTCAATTTGACCTGTTGTTTCACTACACATTTGAAATTAAGCGTTGAAATAAAGATAAATATGAAGATGAAGAAATAAATGATAACGATGAAGTCAAAAAAAAAGAAGGCAGAAGTGAAGATAAAGACGAAAATGGAGACAATGACAGATACATAAGAATTAGGGTAACTAAAAGGGTAAGAACATTTCTTGAATTTATGAAGTGAAACTTCTTTAGCGGCAGTTGGTTGGTTGGGAGTAAATTGTCAAATTCAAGGGGAATAATGCACATGGAAATAGTTCTCAGCGGTTTAGCGGTTTGAGAATAAAAACAAAAACAAAGATGTCTAGAGGTACAGGCAAAAACGAAAATCAATGTAAATTTAAACACTTTAAGGTAAAGGTGAAGAGGAATATGCAAAAAGAAAGATAAATATGAAGAAAAGGATGAGGATGAAGATCGATATTGTTATCGATATAAAACTCGATATCTTTATCGATACTGTTATTGACTAAATAACCGCTATTGTAATCGATAATGGTATCGATACAATAATGGATATTGTTATCGGTATAATAATTGATTAAATAATTGATTTTGTTATCGATTTAGTCATTTATATTGTTACCGATATGTACAATAATCGATACTGATGATTGTTTTATTTATCGATGAATTAATCGATTTTACAATAGTTGTATTTTTATATATGTTTATGGATATTGTTATCGGTATTTTTATCGACAAAGTTATCAACAGGATTATCGATATACTAATGGAAACATGGAATGTGATCACATTACATGACATCACATCACATTTTATCACATGATATGAAGAGACATCACATGATATTATATCACATAATATGATATTACATCACACGATATCACGTGACATGACATTATATAATATGACATCATATTATATGGCATGACATCACATAACTTGACATCACATTATATGGCATCGTATGACATGACATGGCATTACATGACGTGGCATCACATGATATGACATCATATGATATGACAACACATGACATGACATCCTATCCCATCACATAAAATCACGTCACATCTTATCACGTCATCGCACCTTATCTCATCTACGTGAATAGAAAAAGAAAAGGATATAAGCAAAGATGTGAAAGATAAAAACAAAGATGAAGACCAAGGTAAAGTTACCCATTTCAAAACCAAAAACACCGTTGGAAAGGTAATTTTCTGTAGATGAGGAGAGTTTTTATAGTTTCGAAATTGGTTGAAAATCGTCGTTTAAAAATTTCCTTATTTGTGCATGGTTGTTTTTGCAACCTGTTCAATTTACGCTGTTTCGCATTTTGTTTTACTTCGTATTTGAAATTAAACTTTGAATTAAAGATAAATATGAAGATGAAGAAACAAGTGGTAACGATGAGGACAAAAAAGGCAAAAGTGAAGATAAAGACGAAAATTGAGATAAAGGCGAAAATGGAGACAATGAGAAATACATAAGAATTAGGTTAACAGAGTTGAAATTTTCCGATAGGAATCGAAATAAAATCATTATCGAATCATCGAAGTTTATAATTATCGAAATTTATCCACGCTTATTAAGTTATCGCAACGCATTGAATTATTCAAACTGATCAATGTTTACTGAGTTGTGGAAATTTATAGACACAGAAACTTAGTTGTCCAAATTTACGGATAGTTATCGAGCTATAAAAACGTGTGGAATTAACGAAATTTGTCAAGTTAAAGAAATGTATCAAGTTATCGATATTTATTGAATTATCATTATTTATAGACTTAACGAAATTTATCGAGGTGTCGTAATGCATGCAGTTCTTTCCACTTACAGAGTTATCGATAATTATTGATCTACTGAAATTGGTTGGTTCAACGAAGCGAAGTTTATGGAATTTTCAAAATATATCGATTTATCGAAATTTCAAGGCTATATAAGCTTATCGATCTATCACTGCTAATCGAATTTAATCGTCTTAACAGAGTGTAACGAGTTATCAAAATGTTTAGACAGTTTTCGAAAAATGTGGAGATGTCAAAAGTAAAAATTTATAAAGGTATCCAAACTTTAACAATTTTGAGCTATCGAAATTTATCGAGCCATCGAATTTGACAGTTATCGAAATTGGTCGAGTTTTTTTGAGTTGTCCAATTTTAGTGTTCTTGAAATCCATCGAACTATCGATATGTATCAAATCATTGAAATTTATCGATAAACTTGAATGTATCGGGTCAATTCCAAGTCCTGCCGAAGTCCTCCAAAGACTTTCTCAGATAAAAAAAAATTAGTTACGTTTTAGCAGAAGATTTTCCGGTTAGTTAATTTGTACCGTATAAGTTTTGCTACGTGTTAAGTTAGAAAACCTCTCCAAGGCTTCTAAAACTAGAAAAACTGTCGAACATCGACAGTAACTGGCACTCTAGTAGTAATTAATATGTTACATTTGTACCTGTACACTATGAAAAGTGTGTGTAAAACTACTACTGAAAAAATATCTATTCTTCAACAGGAATCTGTATAAATATATATACGTATAAGATGTTCAGGATTCGATTTTGAACTTGAGATCTTTAAAATATACACATGAAATGTTTAAAGTGACAAACATTTTGAAACTAAAAATACATTTCCTACAAATAATAAACATTAGGGGCTTACATTTACTCTATTTTAAACATTTTATGTGTTATTTTGCGCTCTGCGACAAATTTGGTATGTTAAAGTAAACAGGCTGTGTTTAATTTTATTACACGGTGTGCACACATTAAAAGAGGAAAATGGTTACCTTTCTTAATATGCGCAAATAAACAAAAAAAAATATTAGAGTGTATTTAAAGTCTTTTCAGTAAAATTCATAAAAATTAACTTAAATAAATCAAATTTAGTTTTTAAATAGTGTATTTTAAACTACATTGAGATTTTCTTTCTTTTTATATCAACAAATGAAGATATGTGATATGAAAGAGATATATTTAATTTATATATATATATTAAGATCTTGCTTAAAGCATTTTTTTAGCTAACTAAACAATTGCGCCTAAAAGCTTAAATAGACGGCAGCGTTGATCGGGATTATTTGGGACTTACTCCGACTGCAGTTAATTCCCGAGTTGATCGGGATTAACTGGGACTTAATCCGGATTAACTGCAGTTAATTCCCGAGTTGATCCGGATCAACGCTGCCGTCTGTTAAAGCTCTTATTACACTGCTTTGGTGAGATCTCTTCATATGTTCATTGCTTCATTCACAAAAAATAAAATGCTCTAATTTCACGCTTAAGTAGCGATTTTTATAACATTTAGAAAACGTCATTAATGAAAATCTATTTTTGAACGAAAAAAACTATAGAAAAGATAAAATTTTTGCCTATTTAAAAAAGTATCCACATTTATACTGATAGGAAAAAATAAGTATCCCGCAAATATTCGTCTAAAAATGTATCCAATTGGATCTATTTAGATCCAAACGGCATTCCTGATTGTGAGTCCAGCTTACTGTAGATTAATTTCGAGTAACATCTTATAGGCAATACTAATTGAATGGCGATTTTACGCCTAATGCACACCGGTGTAAAAGTAGCAGACATTTTTAAATTCCGCAGAGTATAATATACTCTGCCGACAACGGAATTAATACGATCAACGCAGGTTAAAATAGTGTTTATAACAAAACCAAGGGGCTTATCACCAATGTACAGAGAAGGCATCACATTACAATTAATATTTCTTTTACATACAGGTAAAACAAATGATTTTTCACTATTAACACATAGACCGTTTCTCACAGCCCATGAAGATATAGACGATAAATCACTATTGAAATCCGCGCACAAATTAACCACATCGTCATGAGCACCTGACAAACAAATATGCGCCCTTTAAACTATGACTGCTAGGTTAAGCACTCGTTCAATGTTCTAATAGTTTACAAAATTTTTAAGTAATAAAAACGATAACTTAAATTGATTCGCATTCGCACATTCGCATTCCGAAAATTCACATTCGAATTCGGGAAGTCTCGCCCTAAAGCTTAGTATCCAGCTCTTAAGAAAAGCAAAAACTCCATATAAAATGACGTACAAGAAATGGCTAAGAAATTTTCTTGAGTCAAATTTCCATAAGGCAGTACGCAGTTCTTCAGAAATTTAGTACGCTTTCTACTACGGTTTTTTAAGTTTTTTGTGAAAAAAGAGCACAAGGCAACCCAGGCTTGCAACAGAAATATATGCCCGTTCCATTATTTCTTGAGGAAAGAGTGAGGCAACGGGCTGTGAGGTATAAAAAATGTCAAAATTCCTTGGACACACACGCGAAATAATGGCAATTTTTTCTTGACCGTTTTCTTAAGAGCTGGATACTAAGCTTAAGTCTAGGACCTGAAAAATACATGTTCTTATCTCCCAAGGCTGGCAAATGCAAATAAGGATTACAATTTTAAAACTAATTAATAAAGTTAAAGTAAAATATTTACAAAGTTAACAATAAAACACTTTTTTTCGCAAAATCTATAAGGGACCCTTTTATTTTTCAAAACACCTGGGCCACAGTTATTATTTTACGCCCTGTACTTTGCCATTCATACTGCGGCGAACACTATTTATTAAGCAAAGTTACGTGGGATAGTGAAAAGGTGTAGGCAGGGACGTAGCCAGGTAGGTGCAGGGCGCTCGAGTATAAAAATCAGAATCTTACTATAATATCTTACTAATATTATAAATGTGAATGTTTGTATGTTTGGATGTTTGGGAAATCATCACGCGGAATCGACTGAACGGGTTTGCATGAAATTTTGTACGCGGAGAGCTTTTGGGCCAGATTGGTTAATAGGCTACTTTTCTTAAGAGTTGCCACCTGTTAAAAAAGTTTAATTAAATTAATACGCGGAAACGACTGAATGGATTTGCATGAAATTTTGCAAGCAGATAGCTTATGACCTACAGTGGGAAATAGGCCAATTTTTTGGAAGAGTTGCCACCTGTTAAAGAAGTTTAATTAAATTAATACGCGGGAACGACTAAACGGATTTGCATGAAACTTTGCACACAGATAGCTTATGACCTAGGTTAGAAAGTAGGCTACTTTTTTTAAGAGTTGCCACCTGTTAGAAATGTTTAATTTAATTAATACGCGGAAATGAATGAACTGATTTGTATGGAAGTTTTCACACAGATAGCTTATGAGCTAGGTTGAAAAATAGGCTACTTTTTTTAAGAGTTACCACCTGCTAAAAAAGTTTAATTAAATTAATACGCGGAAAAGTCTGAACGGATTTGCATGAAATTTTGCAAGCGGATAGCTTATGACCTACAGTGGAAAAGAGGCAAATTTTTTGGAAGAGTTGCCACCTGTTAAAAAAGTTTTAATTAAATTAATACGCGGAAACGACTGAACAGATTTGCATGACATTTCGCACAGAGATAGCTTATGACCTATGTTGGAAAATAGGCTACTATTTTAAGAGTTATCACGTATTAGGAAAGATTAATTAAATTAATACGCGTAAATTACTGAACTGATTTGCATGAAAGTTAGCACACAGCTAGCTTATGACCTAGACTGGAAAATAGGCTACTTTTTTAGGAATTTCCACCTGTTCGAAAATGAAATTTTGCTCAAAGATGATTTATGACCTGGATTGAAAAATAGGCTACTTCCTTAACCGGTTTTCCGATCAGAACGAAATTTAGTAAACTTACTACGGATTTCGGAAGGATGGTCTTAGACTGAAAGCAAGTCCGATAACTCAAGGCCCCTCCCATACAAATTGGAATTTTCATATTACATACATATCTCTGGAATCATTTGTGGGAGATAACTGTGGTATAGTGAATGTATGTGAAATCCAATGTTGGTATTAATCGATTGATGTTTTAATCAGTTAGTGAGTTCGATTAAATTCAATCTGGTTACAGTTAATCATGATTAATTTTAATCTGACTAAACAGTTAATCGTAACCGCGATTAAAAAATTAATTTTTAATCATTAACTCTTAATTTGATCAATTAGGTTTGGTGATTAATTAAGTTAAGCTGGAATTTCCCTGTGCACACAAAGCAAGTTAATCCGGTATGGCTAAGTCGGGTTTCCTCATCAATCTAAGCAATTTGGTGTGCATTTTCATTAAGATACATATATACCAACAAACGTTTTACAAACTAGGTTTGTAAAAGTTCCCAGCTTATGTATTAATTTTAATTTTTTTATATTATGTGCTTTTGTAAGCGTAAAACACAAAATAATTACTATAACTGGTGTTTGGTTTCAAACTCGGACAAACTATAGAAATTAATCAGATTTTGTTTTTAATTGGATTAACGATTAATGTTTTAAATTAATTAAACGTAATCGCAGCCAGCGATTAATATTAAAAAAATGTTATCATTAATCGTACAGTTGATTACGACTAATTAATTTTAATCGTCAAGTGCGATTAACATTTTAATCGTTAATTTTTAATCGTTAATCAGATTAACAGTTTGCCAACACTGTGTGAAATCATGTTCATATTCACGGAGAAAAATGGAGGTTTTTGGAAAATTGGCGTAGCACCTCCCATACTGACTGAAAGTTTCATATTGCATATCTCTTCAAATGTTTGGGGTAAAGCACTCAAGCTTGGTATGGAAATACATATGTATGAATGTATGTGAAACTAATACCATACTCATGGAGAAAAATGAGAGTTATTGGAAAAGTTGGTGTGGCAACTCCCATGAAAATTGATTTTTCTATGCTGCATAACTATGGAGGTGTTTATTGCAGAGGACTGGAACTTGGCACCGAGATGTGTACACAAAATTAATTCCATACTCATGGAGAAAAATTTGCGTTATTCGAAAATGGGACATGGTTCCTCCCGTACAAATTTACTGTTTTATACTGCTTATCTCTAGAGGTGTTCATGGTGGAGTACTGGGACTTGGTACTGGGGTATGTAAAATCAATTCTAAATTCAAGGAAGAAGATTAGGGTTATAAGAAAAAGGGGCGTGGCACTTCCAGTACAAATTTACTTTTTCTTGCCACATATCCCTGGAAGTGTTTGTGGAAGAATACTGGAACTTGGTATGGAGTTGTGTATACAAAATGTATCAACTGCTCATGTGAGTTATTAAAAAAGAAGGCATGTCGCCTCCCATACATAACAAAAACTTCTTAATACATATCTCTGGAAGGATAGAAAATCTCTCGAAGTATTTTAAATTTGTTATGGAGATTTATTTTATAAGTGCCGTACTGACAGAATAAATTTCATTAAATGGAAAAGGGAGAGCCTGGTTCGCCCTTATAATCTAAAGCTCTCTTGAGGTATTTGCTACAGTAATGAGAAGTGGTATTTTATCAAGGCCAGGTTACTAAATTTGCGTTGGAAATATTAGAACCCACCGTGGCACCTCCAAGAAGGTTACACGTTCACGCGTCGTATACCTGGAACCATTTTATGGTAAACTTAGAGGGATTGATATCTTTCGTATGCCTAGCGCGCAGACGAGATTTTATAATTTCATAGTTTTAAACGGCCTAATTACCTTAACTCGCTTAAAAAATACCGAACTATAACGAAATGGGCACAGAAATAAAATCTAACATCATTAAATTATTTTTCATATTTGCATAAAAGCGCGGGGTGAAACCCGCGGGTATGAGCTAGTAATATTATAAATGTGAAAGTTTGTATGTTTGGATGTTTGGGAAATCATCACGCGGAAACGACTGAACGGATGTACATGAAATTTTGTACGCAGATAGCTTATGGGCCAGATTGGTTAATAAGCTGATTTTTTAAAACTTGCCACCTGTTAAAAAAGTTCAATTTGTTGAATATGCGGGAGCGACTGAACGGATTTGCATGAACATTTTCACACAGATAGCTTATGACCTAGATTGGAAAATAGGCTACTTTTCTTAAGAGTTGCCACCTGTTAAAAAAGTTTAACTTAAATAATACGCGGAAACGACTGAACGGATTTGCTTGAAATTTCGCGCACGCATAGCTTATGACCTAGGTTGGAAAATAGGCTACTCTTTTTAAGAGTTGCCACCTGTTAGAAATGTTTAATTTAATTAATACCCAGAAATGGGTGAACTGATTTGCATGGAAGTTTTCACACAGACAGCTTATGAGCTAGGTTGGAAAATAGGCTATTTTTTTAAGTGTTGCCAACTGCTAACAAAGTTTAATGAAATTAATACGCGGAAACGTCTGAACGGATTTGCATGAAATTTTGCAAGCAGATAGCTTATGACCTACAGTGGAAAATATTTTAAGAATTTCCACCTATTAGAAAAGTTTAATTAAATTAATACGCGGAAATGACTGAACTGATTTGCATGAAAGTTTGCACACAGATAGCTTATGACCTAGATTGGAAAAAAGGCTACTTTTTTAAGAATTGTCACCTGTTTGAAAATGAAATTTTGCTCACAGATGGTTTATGACCTGGATTGAAAAATAGGCTACTTCCTTAACCGGTTTCCCGATCAGAACGAAATTTGGTACACACAAAATAATTATTATAACTGGTGTTTGGTTTCAAATTCTGACAAACTAGACAACGTAATCAGATTTTATTTTTAATTGGATTAACGATTAATGATTAAAATTAATTAACGATTAAAAAAATTGAATCATTAACACCTCCCATAGTGACTGAAAGTTTCATATTGCATATCTCATCAAATGTTTGGTTTAAAGTACTCAAGCTTGGTATGGAAATACATATGTATGTATGTATGTGAAACCAATACCATACTCATGGAGAAAAATGAGAGTTATTGGAAAAGGTGCTGTGGCAACTCCCATGCAAAGTGATTTTGCTATGCTGCTTATCTCTGGAGGTGTTTATTGCAGAGGACTGAAAGTTGGCACCGAGATGTGTACATTTGCAAAATTAATTCCATACTCATGGAGAAAAATTTGCGTTATTCGAAAAGGGGCATGGTACCTCCCGTACAAATTTACTTTTTGCTGCATATCTCTAGAGGCGTTCATGGTGGAGTACTGGGACTTGGTACTGGGGTATGTAAAATCAATTCTAAATTCATGGAAGAAGATTAGGGTTATAAGAAAAAGGGGCGTGGCACTCCCTGTATAAATTGACTTTTTCTTGCCACATATCCCTGGAAGTGTTTGTAAAAGAATACTGGAACTTGGTATGGAATGTGAGTTATTAAAAAAGGAGGCATGTCGCCTCCCATACATACTAAAAATTTCTTAATACATATCTCTGGAAGGGTAGAAAATCTCTGGGAGTATTTTAAATTTGTTATGGAGATTTATTATATAAGTGCCGTACTGACAGAACAAATTTCATTTAATGGAAATGGGAGAGCCGGGTTCGGCCTTATAATCTAAAGTTCTCATGATGCTTACATACATATTGAGGCATTTGCTACAGAAATGAGAAGTGGTATTTTAAAAAGGCCAGGTTACTAAATTTGCGTTGGAAATATTAGAACCCGCCGTGGTACCTCCAAGAAGGTTACACGTTCACGCGTCGTATCCTTGGAACCATTTTAACGTAAACTTAGAGGGATTGATATCTTTCGTATGCCTAGCGCGCAGACGAGATTTTATAATTTCATAGTTTTAAACGGCATAAATACCTTAACTCGCTTAAAAAATAACGAGCTATAACAAAATGGGCACAGAAATAAAATATAACATAATTTAATTATTTTTCATATTTGTATAAAAACGTGGGGTGAAACCCGCGGGTATAAGCTAGTAAATAATATAAAAAAAAACTTTTTAATATACAACGCTTTTATAAATGGGCTAAAAAGTAGAAAATAATATTTCTCAGTCCCATAGAATTTGTTTTGATAATTTTTGATTTTGAAATTTTAGCAAAAGTCGTTATAAACAATTTATGATATTGAAAATGAAAAGCGTGGAGCGCATGTAATAGACACCTGAATTGATATGAAGGGTAATATATGTGCATATGTATGTGGGTATATTTCTTTCCAAGGTACTGATATATGTTCCAAATATGAACCAAATCGTTCCAGCCGTTTAGTAGTTTAGTGACATACAATATACAGAAAACTATGGAATTGTCAAATTGTGACATCTCAACTTTCTTAATTTTTTGGCAACAACAGCAAAAAGTTTAGATTTTTTTTTATCGAAAAACCTTCCACACAGAAGGTCCAAAAAAGCACTTATTACAGAATTGAAATCGGTTCAGCGGTTTGGTCAGGCATCGCCGTCATATGGAAAACAATTCATTTTTAACCGACTTCCAAAAAAGGAGGAGGTTATCAGTTCGTCGGAATATTTTTTTTTTTTTTTTATGTATGTTACCGCATATCTTTGCACCACGTCAACCGATTTCAATAGTTCTTTTTGCAACGGAAAGGTAGTGTCTCAGAGGTCGTCCCATACTAATTTCGTTTAGATCCGATCATTGGATCATGAAATATATAGATATATATATTTTTTTTGTAAGTCGGTTATTTTTTGCTAAAAATTACTTGTTATATATATATGTAGATGACGATTACAACTCTTCACATTACATTTATACATTTTTTATAGATAATTATCTGATCTACAATTTTTGTCTAAACTAATTTTATGATTAACTTTCCGCGAAAAACCCGTTTTCGTGACCTTTGACTCCGAGTAACTTTTTTTCCAAGTATCGGATCGATGAGGAGTTTCTAGGTTTCATTTATGATGGTGTTTTGAACAATCCTACCAATTTTCAGCTGGGTGGGAATTATTGTAACTGCACTCCTATTTTTGGTCTAATTTGACCGGACTATTTGTATTGCATGCGCCCCACGCTTTTAATTTTCAATCTCATAAATTGTTTATAACGATTTTTGCTAAAATTTCAAAATCAAAAGTTATCCAAACAAATTCTATGGGACTGAGAAATATTATTTTCTACTTTTTAGTCCATTTATAAAAGCGTTGTATATTAAAAATTTTTTTTATATTATGTATTTATTTTCTACTTTTTAGTCTTGTCTGTATAAAATTTTCCTTTTGATATTAAAATAATTCAACGATATTAATAGATAGGTGCACACACATGCATTTACATATGTATGTACATACATACGACCCCCAATTAATTTCATTTAAAGAAATGGGGTGTCGTCCATTTCCGCTGTAGCGCACGTAGTGCGCTATGCACTACAGATGTCGCCCTATGCACTAGACTTTTTATGGAAACTTTTAAAGAAATGGCGTGTCGTTTATTTCCGCTGTAGCGTAGGTACTACATACGGCGACAGCTAGATGTCATCTACCTGTCCCTATGCACTACAGGTGTCACCCTATGCACTAGACTTTTTTATAGGATTTTTGTGGTTCGGACCAGAGAACTTAGATAGAGAAGGTCCAAAATGAAAGTGGAAACTATTCGCAGACGAAAAATTAACAGCGTTAGAAACAAAGTCGATAAAAATATCGATAACAAAATCGATAAATATTATCGATAACAAAATGGATAAATAATATCGACAACAGAATCAATAAAAATATCAATAACCAAATCGATAAATAATATCGATAACAAAATCGATAAGTAATATCGACAGCAAAATCAATAAAATATCAAAACAAAATCGATAAAAATATCGATAACATAATCAATAAAAAATTGATAACAAAATTGATAAAAATATCGATAACAAAATCGATAAAAATATCGATACATAGTCGATACTAAAATCGATAAAAATATCGATAACAAATACGATAAGTAATATCGATAAATAATATCGACAACAAAATCTATAAAAATATCAATAACAAAATCGATAAAAATATCGATAACAAAATCGATTAATATAACGATGAAAATGAAAACGATGAAAAGTTACCAATCCTAACAAAACGACGACCGATCGATTATATATATTTCTTTCTAGTAAATGCTTGGATGGGGTGCTAGCACATACAATTTTCAACCCCTATTTTGAAAAGTCAATTGGAAAAAACGGCTAATGACCAAACGGTGAAAATAAGTGACCATTCCAGACCAATCGATTGCATATAATATTTTTATCGTAAATGCTTGGACGGGGTGCTAGCGCATAGAATTTTCAACCACTATTTTGAAAATTCAATAAAAAAAAAACGGCTAGTGACCAAACGATGAAAATAAGTGGTCAATGGACGACCAATCGATTGCATATATTTTTTACCCGTAAATGCTTGGATGGGGTGGTAGCACATACAATTTTCAAACCCCTATTTTGAAAATTCAATTATAAAAACGGCTAATGACCAAACGATGAAAATAAGTGACCAATCCAACCAATCGATGACCAATCCAACCAATCGATGACCAATCGATTGCATACCTTAATTTTTCGTAAATGCTTGGATGGGGTGCCCAGATGGAGCCCAAAAAGCAGTTGTAAGAAATAAGGAATACGCGTTTGCAACGTTTATTTTATATGATCTCTAAGCCTTATTATAAGGTAATTATACTCCATGTAAGGCCTTATTTTATATGGCCATTAAGAGTTAGACCCTTATGGTCTCTCAAAGAGAGAGAGCAAACCTTATGACCTGCTAACATCAACACGGCATTAGCATTACAAATTTCAGGCCAGCGTTGTCACTATCAATTTTTTCCGCTACCAATTTTCTGCCAAATAAATTTCAATTACAAAAAAAGCATTCTGAAAGTACATTTTAAAACAAACAAGAAATAAATAAATGCAGGTACAGTCTTAGGCACAGAGATGAGATCACTTAATATTTTTTGGTTGTACGAATTATATACATACCTACATGTTATGTACCAATAAGTTTAATTTCTTAAAAGTAAATTTAAATTAATTACACATGCAAATGTTTAGCAGCTGACCACATATAGTGCGGGCCATTTTTGTTTACAAGTTCCTTGCATAACATTATGCTATTGATACTGTCAATCTTAAGTTTATTTCTTAGTTTAGTTTTTATCAAAGAAAGCTTTGAAAATTTGTGTTCCGAAGACGCAGAGATATGTGGTAATGAAACTATATTAAAAAAAAAATTGGCGAGATGCATGACGATATTTTCATTCATTCCATTTTTAATAGAATAAACTTTTTCCCAAAACATATTAATATCCATAATAGGAGAAGATTATTTAAAATAAAAGCGTATAATTCATATTTACAACACAAAACATCGTTCGTGAAAATTAAGTGTTTTGGCTAAAATTCATCTTTGAGTGCACAATAGAGTTATTTTCAGTGTACCACCAGTCACATTCATTCAAATGATTGTTCGATAAAACTAAGAAATCGTATGGTATTTTTACTTTATTTACACATTAGTTATCGTTCTATGTTTCGCTGTTATATAAGTTCCGACGAATTTTAACTATATTCAAAATTAATCACATTCTGGAGTAAAATGTCCCACTAGTCACAATGGAATGGTCCATGAGTAAACTCCACTGCGTGGTAATTATATCAGCATTGCAATCTATGAGATGGGGAAACTTTAACAAAAGAGGTAAAATTTGGAAAATCTTCTTTATAAACTATCTTGGCTGCTGTTATTATTTGTAAAAGTTTTATATCATCACGCTTGAAATCAAATCTTAAATTTATTTGGTGCAAAAACTCTATGTAAAACCTTAATATGTATATTGGTTTTAACTTCAAGATTTTCAGAACGTCAAGAAACGCAAACTAGCAGAAACTAGCTAGTAAACACCTGACCGATGCTCTTGACAACTGAACATATGTATTTGCTGCGAATTTTTAATCGCATTTTATGTTTAAAAATTATTCACAAATACTAAGGTTTTGCCACACTTTATCACATTTAATAAATCGCCCATTTTTATCAAAAAATATTTATGTAAAAGAAGCAAATCAAAGTAACTGTGCATAATCTCTCTAATGTTGGAGCAACAGCTGAATTTTTCACCGCATAAGCTTAGTATCCAGCTCTTAAGAAAACGGTCAAGAAAAAATTGCCATTATTTCGCGTGTGTGTCCAAGGAATTTTGACATTTTTTATACTTCACAGCCTGTTGCCTCACTCTTTCCTCAAGAAATAATGGAACGGGCATATATTTATGTTGCAAACCTGGGTTGCCTTGTGCTCTTTTTTCACAAAAAACTTTAGAAAACCGTAGTAGAAAGCGTACTAAATTTCTGAAGAACTGCGTACTGCCTTAAGGAAATTTGACTCAAGAAAATTTCTTAGCCATTTCTTGAACGTCATTTTATATGGAGTTTTTGCTTTTCTTAAGAGCTGGATACTAAGCTATAACGTGAAAATTTTGTGTTTCTTGTAATTTGCTTTTGTAATTTTTTACTTATATTCGGCTAACACTACCTTGTTTAAAGGCGCCTATCTGTAAAGAAACAAAGCTACTGTGTGGTGTATTCAATATTCATTTTTTGGTGAATTCTTTGGTCCAATGTCAATTGCTCTCAGAATTTGTGATGTGCTGAGTCGCTACTTTTAAGTATTGATCGATACTCGGTACCGATTTAAAAAGTATCAAATACTTTCGATGCTCGGTACCGAAATCTCGGAATTTCTAATAAAAGCGCGCAACAGCCAAAAATATGAGTTATATGTACACATACATATAGTGTCAGCTATTAAAAATAAATAATATTGCCACCAGAACTATTGCAATTGGAAAGACGGTTGCGATAAGTAAAAGAAGGCGAGAGTGTGTTTTGCGACATCAGTATCAGGGCGAATTTAATAAGGTGGTGTTACCGGCGTATCTGAATTTTTCGCCGTGGAGGACATTACATCAAAATTATGTGTTTGTTGTAGTTCATACTAATGACAGTATAAATATCTGCGTATAATTTGTTAGTGTAATTTTTTACTTATATACGGCTAACACCACCTTATTAAATTCGCCTTGATCATTATTGTGCAGATTTAATTGCCTGCCTTGTTCGCCGCACACATTATACTTGCTTCACTTAACTACATACATACAAACACATTGCTCTTTTCTTGAGAAAGGACCGTCTTATTTGTACATTTTGGGTTTTTAGGCGATGTCTTATAAAATATCAATAATTTTTACCCCCAAAAGTAGCCTATGTCGAGATAGGTCCTTTTCCCTTTAAAGCCACATTTCATTGGATTCCCAAACAATATTTTAACGTTTAAATAGCCAAAGATGTAGTTCAAGATGCCCCTATAATAGAATCTTAATTAAAATATAAAACAATTTCAAAGGAAACAGATTTTTTTTTTTAAATTCAAAGTCAAACCATCTAAAGTGACTTAAGCTACTTTAATTGAACGGCACAGATACAATGACGAAAGTTTAGTGTGTCGAATTGGGTACCGAAATTTTTTTCAAGTATTGGGTACCGAGAATTCAGCACATCACTACTCAGAATGTCGCCTGAATAATTTTAATGACATTTGTTAACGTGGAGCTATTTGTGAACCAAATGAAAAAATTGGCGCATTTTAGGAGCTGGAGTAGTTTTCGTACTAATCTCAATGAATAAATAGTACCAAAATGTTAAAGGTAGAATTTTGATTTGAAAGAAATACTGGTGGAATAACAAATAAACCAAAACGTTCTTTTTTTATTCAATCTAATCAGATTTGTACCAAAATCCATAAATTTACACCAATTTATACACCAGTGTGCTACTTGAGAATAAGATAGAAATAAAAAATAGCATTTGGTTTTGCAAGTTCCAACAAACAACAGTTAAAAATTTTATCAAAATACAATACAATAAAAAAAAAAATACAATATATTCCTTCCATTTACTTCATAAAAGCAGGGAATAAAATAAAGTTTCAAACTATCCCATTGCTCAACTATTTTTAACACAACGCTTTCTAGTGAATGCCATCGTGTTTGAGATATGCCCAAGATTTTGTGGGGTTTTACCGAACAGTAGTCCTTAAATCCCTTCAGTTCACATATCCCCTTTGGACTGTGGGAAAAGAAACTATATATGTTGAGGCACAGTGTCTCAAAGCTTTCGGCAATTTTTTACAAGCGTAGCTTGAGCAAAGGTGAAGTGAGTGGCGGTTTCTGCACTCAATAATGTTTTCAGCCCGCCCAAGTCTAGAGCCATAACATTGGCTCCATCAGTGGCCAAACCAATTAGGTTTCTTATTTTTAAAGGCAGGATTTGCAAATATTTGAAAGGTACAATTGGAAAATATTTATATGCAAAATGATGTTTGAAATATATATTTTTAAAATTAAGAATTCAAAAACTTAAATCAACTATCCTACCAAAATCTTACTTTGCCTACCAACCTACCAAATGAAAAAGAAGCGACCAAATTAGTCGGAAAATACCAATAATGGCAACACTGTTTCAGGCATTAAATTATAAACCTTATGATCATATAAAACAATTTTTATACATATAAGGAGCAAATTTTTTGGAGGGCTGCAACTTAAGCATAAGAAAGATTACACATTTCCTAAACGCACTAAATATGTTCCACTTAATCTACCTCATTTTAAGTAGTACATATTCACACTTGTATTATTAAATGACTAACAGCTGATTTCTTAGTTGATAAATAACGATAAGTTAACAAATAATTAGTAAATCAATAGTTCACTGCCCAATGTTGGTGAAGTCTTATTTATTGTTAAATCTTATTTATTAAGTCTTATTTATTGTTAAGAGATTGTTGTAATTAATAACTTGGAGTAAATTAACGTCCTCAGTTATTGAAATATCGGAGTTTTTGTATATCCGAAAATTACCGCTATACGGGAAACCGGTGCCATTTTAGTCCGATTTGAATAATTTTCAACGAATTGGTTTTTCGTAACAAGGTTATTAAATACACCAAGTTTGGTAAAAATTGATAAATCGGTTACCGAGATACACATTTGTAGTCATAAGATTTAAATAAAATAAATAATCCCAACGGCTTTTTACCCTCCATTCCCGGCCAACCGACACGAGGGGCGCAGTTCGCATGACGTACGGAACCTTTTTTTTTAGTTTTTTGGTGCCGAGTAGTGGAAACAGGAGTTTGTTATGTGTCGAGATCTAAAACTATTCAGCTACAGAATCAAACTCATCAGCTGATTGGATATGCTAAAGATAGTATTTCAATTATTGAGAGTGGAAATAATAGTTTTCTTTATAGTAAAAATCGAGTCCGATACGTCAAACGAGCTAGAATGACAGTTAAAATCCTGACATAAACCACGGAATGATTCGTTTAGTTCAAAATTAGTTGTGCATGACTTTAAAAATAGAGGTCGAAAGTGTCTTGACACTCGAGAAGGAACATTAAAATTTACCTCAGCCAAGAGGCCCGGGCTATTAATCAAGCCTGTCATTAATTTTACGATAAATATTATACCTAGCATTTCTCTACGGCTTGCGAGTGTAGGAAAATTTATGAGCTTTAGACGACTTGTGTAAGGGGGGAGATTGTAATCTGAATCCCAGTTAAAATTACGCAATGCAAAAAGCAAGAATTGTTTTTGAATTGATTCAATCCTTTCTGAATGAACTTGGTAGCGGGGATTCCAAACAATAGATCCGTATTCTAGTATAGGTCTAACTAAACTGGTAAAAAGAGCTTTTGTAACATAAGGATCTTTGAACTCTTTTGACCATCGCCTTACAAATGCAAAAACGCCTTTATAAGGTTTATAAATTATAAAATGATCTAATTTTCTGCTCAGCGGTCATTGAAATAATCGATTTGAGTCAATTAGCTTCAGTAAATTACTGTTATATAGGAGGTGGGCGTGGATATTGCCCGATTTCAATGATTTTCAACAAATTTCTTAGCTGGATCCTAAGCAACGCTCGTACCCAGTTTGGTAAGGATTGATGGAGCGGCTACTAAGATACAGTATTTCATCATAAGTGGGCGGGGTCCCGCCCCTTTTCCTAAAAATTCATAATAATATTTTGTACCAAAATTCTACTTCACATATAGGTTGTTCACGGTAGACTGGTTATCGAGATATGTGGTTATTAAATTTAAAAAAATAACCTCTGTGCACCGTGAACACACTTATATCGAGCCCTAACCGCCAAATAACGTAAGCGACAATTTTTTCAAAATTTTCTTTTTAATGCAGAAATCATCTAGATGCCCTAGGAATATTTCTGCATCAAAGATACAATTTTGAAAAAATTGTCGCTTACGTTATATTTTTATACAATCAGCTGTTCGACGCTTTTGTTTTTACTTCAAAAAAAAATTTTATTGTCTAAGTTTGCACGTAAAAATGCCTAAGCAAATGCCAAAGCATTTGTAGTAAATTCCGCTTTTCTAGAAATTGAATTTATTGAAGGTATGTTCTTACATATGGGATCTGCAATTTATTAGTGGTAAATATTAAAGTTTTTTACATAAATAGATATAGTACGCCCCGACCATTGCCAGGCTGCGATTGATGAAAAAATGGATGAACTAATGGAGGATGTAACCACAATTAGCTGTTTTCACCGAGGAGCTGAGCCAAAATCAATAAGTTGGCGAGATAATATACTTTGCTGTTTTGACGACGGACGATTCTTGCAAATGCTACGTATATATATATTTGGAAATGACGTTAGCTTTAGAACTCCTAATTCGTATACACAATTGCCTGCAGATTTACAGCTCGCAATCGTTTTGTACCGTTTAGGTTCATCGGGAGTAAGCGCGTCAGTTCGAAAAATTGCAACGATATTTGGCGTCGGAGACGGTGGTACGTTGGCAAACATTACAGCAAGAGTGTTCGCAGCAATTTCAAAGAAACTTCCAGAGTACGTTTGTTGGCCTGATGCGACTGAGCACCGGCAGATTGTTGTACAAACATTAAACGAATTACCCTACTGTGTTGGGTATATTGACGGAAGTGAGATTAAGCTAGCTGAGAAACCCATAGATACGCATGAAGTATATTTCTCTCGCCAAAGAATATACTCTATCAAGTTGCAAATTGTTATACTATACTATAAGTTACGAATAAGAAACGCGTATGTATGTAATCCAGGAAGCTATCACGATTCCAAAGTATTCAAAAAGAGCAGTCTTGGTATAAATACGGAGCGCTTCTTTAGTGGAGAAGAATGGATTCCAGGAGATTCTGCCTACCCATTGACAAAACAGATAATAACGCCATATCGAAGCAATTCCACTTTAATGGATATCCAAAATCAAGCTCAATTTAATAAACGGCACAGTCAATACCGCGTAAGAGTGGAAAATTGCTTTGGAATACTTAAAGAGAAATTTTGTAGCTTAAAAGAAATGCGAGTAAGAATAAAGGATAAAAAGAGTAAAGAATTTTTAAATAGATGGGTGCTTGTTTGTTGCATTCTGCACAACATTTTGTTGGAAGAACGCAATTTTTCGCAGTTCGAAAGTGCAAGCGACGAAACACGTCAAGATCATCAATAGGATATTTTTGCTCTTGCTGCTTCTATACCAGAGCTAAACGACAAGCATTACACCGTTTAATGTTTCAATAAAAGTTGGTTTTGAATAATGTTGAAGGAAAGTGTTTTTATTTACTTATTTTCACAGCGCTAAATATTTAGTTAGTTTCACCTAACGAGAGACTTTGGCGGGCATTGCTTGAAATACAAAAGTATTTCGATCTGCCCATCACTGACTTGTATATAGATATAGGGGAAAATATTATTCTATTAATTAAAATAACTCTACTTCGGTACCACGTACCGCGTCTATTTTTAATTGGTTTACTTCATATTATATCTGGGCATGAATCACGTAGTTTTGAAACGATAGTCTTTCAAACGATACTGACAAAACGACGTCGTCAAAAGACTGATCTATGCATTTGTGTTGCTGTTACGTGTTACTTACTGTTACTGTTATCTGAAGCAAAACTGGAATCGAGTTGACGATATCGCACAAACGATCAAACAATTTTTGGTTTTCATGAAGCAAGACAGCCTCGGCACGATATCGTTCAGACGATTGTCCTTATACGTGATTCATGCCCTGCAAATCGGACCATAAATACGACTTTTTCAAATAGATCGGTCCCTGGTCCACCTCCAATGCGTTCAGCCGTTTTTGCGTGATTAACAAACATCCAAACATAAAAACATTTACATTTTAAGCACTTCTAAAATTTTTTGCTTTCATCTATTATTTGCATATTTCAATTCAAGCTCACGTATTTTAAGCAGGCACCGTAACGGTTATAACTTTTATTATAAAAATCACTTTTTAATCGTTATTAACTGAGTTTTATTTTTTGCTCGGAAAATAATCGTTACGTTTTAAGTTTAATTTTTTGCTCGGATAATAATCGTTACGTTTTAAGTTTTATTTTTTGCTCGGAAAATAATCGTTACGTTTTAAGTTCCATTTTTTGCTCGGAAAATAATGGTTACGTTTTAAGTTTTATTTTTTGTTCGGAAAATAATCGTTACGTCTTAAGTTTTATTTTTTGCTCGGAAAATAAAACTTAATTTTTGCGTATGTATGCGTATGCGTGAATAATAGGGGCGGCTGCATTGAACTTTTAACGCCACTGTGGAGTGGGTAATGAAAATACAGAGAGCAAGATACAAGGGCAGAAACAAAAACAAGGGCAACGACAGACCCACAGACACTCACAACCTATATTGAAGGATCAAGCCAATGATAAAGATGAAGAACAGGACAAAGTTAAAGATAATTAAAAAGACAAGGATAAAGACAATGATGAAGAAGAAGATGAAGATGAAAATGAAGATGAAGATGAAATTTACATCGCCATCCTCTACTCCAGCACCTGTGGAACCAGTGAACTCATTTGCCCTTTTTAACATTCCTTTGAGATGACGAACTTTGCATTTCACCATATTCCATGTGGCGTCAATATCCGTGCTCTCAATCAGCTTATTGTAATAAAGCCGAGCAGTGGGTTTCTGAAAATTAATTTTTACAAATTTACAGATATGTATGTATGTATATAAAAAAGACGAAAATAAATCTCACCTCGATATTTGTGTGCGTCTGAATGTAAGTTAAAAGTTTCCTTATTTCCGGGTCCGTCCATTTCTTGGACTCACTCTCCCTCTTTCTTTTTCTAATTATTTTATTAAAAGCTGAAACATAAGATACTTTAATATATTTTTATTTCGCTCAAAGTACTTTCTACTTACCCTCGCTCAATATTTGTTTTTCAAGTTTGACTGTGTGAAGAAAATTCGAAATTATTATTATTAAATAATGCTCACAAAAATTCGTGACTTTACAATTTCTTCGCATTAAATGTAAACAAAAAACAGCTGGATTTTCCAGTGCTACCAAAGCAAAGGGTTAAATTTGCGCTGGCACTGAAATAAAATTCCAAGAATTTTCCAACACTGCAAATGCGCAGATATCCAATAACCTGAAATCAAAGTGTGGGCCGGGTAAACTTGGTTATTTTTGGACAGTGAATTTTGTTGTTGGAAACTAGAAATATATAACCAAACAACCAAATAACCCGAATGAATACCCTAATACTAATTTACAACGATTTGGCTTCAATATTTACTGAATAATTTTTGCATTTTTCGAAAATACCGTTATATGAGAAGGGGGCGTGGTTACACTCCGATTTCACCCATTTGCAATATCAATCTAAGTTGGATAAAAGGCATCCTATATATGTATCTAAATTTTTGCTCGAGTTGTCGTGTATACGAACAGACGGACGGACGGATGGACAGACATGGCTTAATCGACTTCTCTTTTCATTTTGATCATTTATGTATGGCTGACTTCCAAAATGTCAATTGCTTTGCATACATACGTACAAAGTATAATGTTCCATAACGCCGCACTACAAAATATTGACAACATATACTTTTCCAAAACGCATCCGAAAAGTTATCGAAACGCATCGCTGGAGCAATCAGCGCATCAGAAACAAAGTTGATGCTTTGTTTGTTATTGGTTACCATTGGGGATTTGAAAATAGATAATTCAGAAAAGATGTTCATTGCTATATTGAATATTTAAAACAAGCGGGCCCATGCGCAGTCTGCGCAGACAGAAATACACAGTAAACTCACCCCTCTTTGTAGCCACAGATAGAATCAGACTGTTCTAATAGTTCGCGGAAATAATTATTCTTATAAACCCCTTATTTTTATTATACATATATTACAAAGCATTAATGAGATTTATAGTACATCAGAACTTATTTATACTTATTAGGTACATACATAAAAACATATTACAAACTGACTGATATATGAGTATCATGAGTTGAGGGAAACGTGGAGTCACTTACTTTGTATACAAGGAGGAGAAAATATATTCAGAATTAACTTTTTGATTAAATGTTTCTTTAACAGAAAAAATAATATCTGAGGATCGTCTTACTCTATTTTAAAATATTGGCAAAGTTCACCTGCACTGAAGCAAACGCAAGACCGTTGTTAAATTACGGATATCTTCCAAATAGTTTTTTGTTACGTCATCATTGCGCTTTCAGCTCATCGCGGACAGAAATTGGTGGTAAACTCACCTTGCTCTTGTGGCAACAGATGGATGCAGTATTATTAGCTGCCTCGCCTGGATAAAGTTTAGCTGAGCAAAACTCACATATCTTCACCATGCGTTCAGCACAATTTGATTCTATCTCATCGTCTTTAAGGAAGAGACGTGCACCGCAATACGTCTTTCGTAGCTTTTCTCGCCGCCTCCTTGCACTGACATCTTCACTTAATCGCTGAAAATATGATGACACCAAAACACTACTAAATTGGGGAGTGAATTGTTGCCTTTCTTCGGCCCGTTGTTTCTTTTGGTGTTGCCTTTGGTTCCGCATACATTCCCTAGCTCGTTGCAAATAGATCTGCCGTTGTTGCATATCGTGGTTTATTGGAAGGCAATTAGGTTTTTTGCGATCAGCTGACACTCCCATACACTTCTTTCTAGGCGTTGTTATGCGTAATTATATTAAATTGAATCCTATAGTAGTAAAAATGGTCATTACGATCAACAAAATAACATTTTGAAATTATAAGGTTACCGATTTTATGTAGACTTTATGAGATAAATGCAATATGTCAGTATATCTAATGGAAAAATTTTCCGCAAATGAAATGTTGAATTGAAAATCACCAAAAATACCATAATACCAAACACCAATATGCTTACCATACAAATAATACTCGTAATAAATGTATTGCTTAGCAGTTCTCATAAAAGGAATCTCCGAATATTTTTCTGACAGAGAAGCCAGAAACAATATGGGCTGCAAATAAGATTGTGATGCGATATTTACAAAAAATACCATAATACGAATATACATATGGATGTACTTACCGTATCTACAATTTACGCGATAAATATATTTCTCAGCTTTTATCATAAGAGGAAAAAGTGAATATTATTAACTGACAGCGCAGCCTGCTACAGTTCTTATTATTGAAATTCCTATTATTTGGATTACAGTTATGTTTAAGCTTGAAGTCACAATAGCACAGTATTTTGAAGTTAAGTGTTATTATGGTGATGCCACAGATGGCGCGCTTTAACGGCTTCGTTCATGTACGAATTGTGTGGTTTATATTGCAGAATTGAGTAAGAATTCGTGAATGATTTCATGGAAATCAGAGAACGTATATTTATAGAGAAGGACCAAGAACGGATCAGCGTGGAAACTGTCAAATACCAACAAAACTGGCGAAGCGCATTTTAAGAGCGGCAAGCCAGAGGTAATCGAACTTTAACAGAGCCCAGCCAGAGGCAAAATAAATTTAACAGAAATTGTCTCATCAAAGCAAATGCATGTTTTCTTGTTAGACAGCGAAATGCTGATGATTTTTTACGTTTTTACAACGCTTTTATTGTTCTTTAAATTGGTTAATTATTTAAAATAAATGCATGCATAGGTCGAAATATGTAATATGTACATATTGTGTACATGCATATGTATGCGAGAGATACAATTTTGTGAATCTAAAATGTGAAAGTTATGCAAATATGTAGTATGCAATTGGCAATTCGTAGAAGATTTGCCGTCGGCATTTGGGTTGAAAAAATCGACATTTACTTTTTTACCGATTCATATGGTAGATGCTACGCTATTTTCAACGCAACAAACCGCAGTTTTCTAGCTGCCTTAGTTTTTCCTCAAATTCACTTTAAAGATGGACACATTGAGCAAAAAATGCAAATGCGCACTGTTTGGTGTCGGCATTAAAAGCGAAGCAAATCGGTTTTTATATATTTAACGATTCTAATGGTAGTTTATAGACACGATATTTTCAATGCAACAAACTGCAGTTTTCTAGCTGACTAAGTTTTTAAAAAATCCACTTCAAAAAAAACGTACAAATGCATTGATTGCACGCACGTGTTAACTTCAAAGTTGTTTTTGTCGAAAAGTTATTTATATTGAGAAATACTGTGCATTATCATTTGTCCATGCCATACTCGTATTATATGTAAATAATGGGGCATATGCATAGCTAAAATAAAGCCGACACTAAAGTTAGTTACAGCATTTTCACATCACTTTTAGTGGACTAGGCATCTGTGAAAAAAAAGATGCAACTAACTTTCTTCTTATTTGGGACTGACAAACTTAAACTTAGAGTAGACTTTATTTCATATACGAATATGCCCCAATAGTTTTGAAGCCAAATGAAAATGCATTTCCCCATGCATACGTATGTGCATACGTACTCCATTAACTGATAACGTTTTTTACATGCATACATATATATGTATGTATGTGCATATTACTGCCAAAATACTACGCCCATACAGACAAATGTACATATTTACAACTCATTGCACATAATTACACGCATACTCAAATACAACAATAACTATTTCTTGCATAATCGCATGCACGTATTTCTCAAGTAAATTTATTCATAAAAATAACCGCAGCACATCACCCCGCAAATTCATCACCAACAAGCACAACTTTTTCAATCCGACACAAAAATTCTAAAATCTTAAAATGAGGAAATCTCGGCCAGCCAAGTGAAAAGTGGCAACTATTTCTCTATATCCAGTAAAATAAGTTATCTCGAATTTTGGAAATTTTTGGTAATTTTTGGCAAAACACTCTATTTCTTTGTTACATATCAATATTTCAATCATTAGTTTTTGAGATGTAATTAATAAACATTAAATAAAAGTGTACGTTTTCTGCAGGAAAATACATTGCTTTTTTTTTAATAAAATCAAAACTTCTAAAATCGCAAAAATATGTGGTTTTATCGGAAGTTCACAGATGTAACGTGGCAACTTAGCTCGTTTTCATATTTTTCGGTCCGAAATTGTAAAATTTTTGTCCATGCCGCGCCACAATTTTTGTACAGGTGGGTCAATGTGCCTTGAACAAAATTTGTATATATACAAAAAAATTATTTTATTTATTTTTTAATATTAAAATTTTCTATACTTCAAAGCGTTTATAAAAATATATTTACATATATGCACGGACGATTTTTAATATTTTTCAACCGTAAGCAAATCTTCAGTACCATAAAAGATTTAAACACATCAAAGTACAAGCAATGCAATGTCCAAGCTAGTGGTACTCCACTGTACATGTGTATATGAAAGTATGCATGTATGCGTGTAAAAAATGCCAATTCTAGTTAGTGTTTAACCCATTTTAGCGGACATAGTTTTTTGGTTCCAGCTGTTAATAACACACTATTTTACAACGCCTTTTATGTTTAATCTTCATGAAAGTTACATGTATCGTCGAAAACATGGTTACAATCAGAATTTTAAATTAATTGTTATTATTCTCCTACAAAATGTACAAGTTTTGCTTTATTAAATGCAAAGTTATGCGAAAATCTAAATATTTCGCAAACGTAGGGTTAATGGTTTCGCGCACGTGCCAATCTGGTGGCGATTCGCAGAAATTGAATAATTTGTTGGGATGGAAGCGGCGAGGGGAAGACGAAAGCAGAACAATCGTATATATGTAAGTTAATACGGGGGCTAACACACATACCTGTGTGAATGTGCTGACGCCGCACTTCCCCAAACACGCGCATAACCAGTGCGGGTAATTGAACTCTCATGCAAAAATAATCGAACATACGTTAGCATAATTGAATCTATGGGAAGCGCAGCGTCAGCAGTTAATTCAGCCGGTTAGACAGTAAGTCATAGTATTAAGAAATATGTTGTATTCATTCCATTTGGGACAGCGGAAGCAGATGGTAAATATACTTGTACAAAACTAATTATTGTCTTTTATTTTAGGAAGGACAACTCGGGGCCGCCGTGCGGCCCCCAACTTTAACTTTTTCGGGCTCACGGATGTGAGCTCGATGACTGGCGCCCGAGCAGGCACCCACTGAAAGTGTGGGTCTCTGAGGAAGGGCCTCCTTAATTGTGGGGTCTAAGGAAAAGGATCCTCTTATCTGCTGGAGTACTTTTTCAAGTGGTCGTGACAAGTGATGAACAGTGTTGTGATAAGTGGAAGTGTTGAATGTGAAGGTGCTTATAAAATTTATGGCTTGTACATCCACATAACAAAATATTTTGAAACCGTTGACTACCTTTGGGTATCCACCGGTTTATAACATTAGCTTAGCTCTGCGATCCCCAACTCCAGGGGCACTCCAGGGTATAAAAGCTCCCCTTCCTAGAAGGGGTTAAACCAAAGAAGTGAATAAAAATCAAATAGTGAACTGAATAATTTACGGATTGACCATCCATAACTTAATATCCTTGAAGCCGCGATTCACCACCTTCGGGGGGACCCTCCGGTTTATAATAGAAGCTTAACTCTGCGATTCCTTACGGGACCCTCCAGAGTATAAAAGCTCCTCTTCCCAGAAGAGGTAAATAAGGAAACAATAAAAAATGTGAGAGCAAAAAAATTAAAGGCTCTAATAGCCGAGTGATAAATTGTCGCTTAGTCCTGTGACCCCGAATGAACCTCAGGCTAAAGCTGTAAATTACTACGTCATATCCTGCGGGTCATCAGCGACCGAACCAGGAATAACATGATATTAAGTGGACCTGTGACCCCGAAGACCCTCAGGTACACAAATAAATAGCATTTATTCAAAGTGAAAATTAAAACAAATTGACACCGTCCACGACTACGCCTTTACAATACTGAATATCCCGGCACGATCACATGGCTGGGTGAGTCCCTGACCCTATACTCCTAGGCAGATACTCACCTCATCGAAGGCCAATAGGTTAACATATCTTGTTTTCCTGCATTAAGCTGCCTGTGGTGTCTCCAGGGTACACATCAGAAGACACTGGATACTGCTACTTCGATTTCTGCGGCATTTCCAGCGTACACATAAGAACACACTGGAAATTGCAATAGGTACAAGATTATGTTGTGAAGTAAGTTGTGCCTTAGTAGGTTGCCTTCAATCTGATTGTTGACGACTAAAAAGGATGACACAGCCCTTCCTGACCGAAACTCTTTCTTTAAAGACTAATGTGCCGTGAAACGCCAACCTGGTACATGTCGCCGTACACATAAGAACACGGTAAAAGTTTCACAAGTCTAATCGCGGCTCCTTTCTTATCTTTTTTGCAGGAAACTCTGAAAACGTAAGAAAGGAACCGTCCTCCAACTCAAATCGAGACTGATTGTTTTTTTTTTTCCGAAACAAAAACTAATTGCACAAAAAGAAAATACAAACATAGCACGAGGACGAAGATCCGAGCAAAAAAAAAAAAAAACAAAAAAGCTAATAACCGTGCAAAACGAAAAAGAATATTCTTGCTGGCATTACTCGGCACCTGATCGTATAAAACTTTGCAAAAAAAAAAATAAAAAAATTCAATTTATAAAGAAAACGTGCATAAATATTTGAAACAAGAGATAATGGACGCACTAACGACAAAAGTAAACGAACTAACTGGGGGAATTAACGCTCTCCTCGAACAAATTAGAAAATTGGAGGGGCGTCTGACGGGAATTGAAAAAAATGGGTTAGGTTTAGAGGCTCGACTAGCACGATTAGAAGCGAGCAGCGCAATCCTAGACCAAAACCTTACCAGGATTGACGGTAGGCTAGGCAGTGTCGAAGGAGCAAATAGTGTGGGCAGTGTAGAAGGAGCAAATAGTGTGGCTCAACAAGGGAGCTCAGTCGCGAACACCCGAGCGCCAATGTCCGAACAGGACCTCAAGGAAATCGGCAGGCTCCCCGACTGTGTCAAAGAGCTGCAAACTTTTGAGGGAAATCCAGCTCAATATATTTCATGGATACATAATGTCGAAGGCATCCTTTCCGATTACGAAGTGATCAAGGAAAAACCTTTGAATAGGGCTATCCTTCAGCACGTTAGGCAAAAAAAATCCGGGGAGGGGCTGATGCGGCGTTAGTTGCATATAATGTTTTCGAGAGTGACTGGACTGAGATAAAAAAGGTCCTATCACTGCACTACGCAGACAAGAGGGACATACGGACGCTAGAACACCAGTTAAATCAGTTGGCTCAAAGAAATTCCAAACTAGATGAATTTTATGCGACAGTTAACCACCAACTGTCGTTGATCGTCAACAAGATTAAATGCGACGATTATACGCAGGAAACGGTTTCCGTCCTCATAGAAACATACCGGAATAGGGCCCTTGACGTGTTTATTAGGGGTCTGAATCCTGAATTATCACGCATGCTAATAGTCCAGAAACCAAAAACACTTCCAGAGGCGTACTCAGCTTGCCTTGACATCCAAAACCTGACTTTAAGAAATACAATAGTGCATACGAACGCAGTGAATAGGGTTGTTGTTCCTACGAATAACCTGTTGCAAAACCAGCAGAGGCCGGCCATACCTCCTCGAGCCCGCACCAGTTATAACTGGACAAACAGAAACGCTGGCCAAGGATACAACAGAGTGCCATACAATAGGTTCCAGTCAAACCAAGAGTCCAACACTTCGCCTCCAGGCAGACCCACGGCTCCGAAACCTGCGGAGAAAATGGAAATCGATGGCAGCATTCAGTCTAAGCAGGTAAACTACATGAATCGACCTGCAAGCAACAACGCGTTTAAAAGAGGACCAGCATCATCAATTGAAAGACTTCCAAAACAGCAACGACTCTACAACGTGGAAGCAAGTGGCAGTGAGCCAGGAGAAGAAGAGGCTCAGCAGGTAAATTTTATGATGGATGGGCCACCAGCCTATTTCATATAAAGGCCGCTGCTCTGTATTCCAGCATACCCTACCTCACTTGCGTCACCAAAGACAATATTACCCTAAAGTTTCTTGTCGACACAGGGGCAAACAAAAATTTTGTGAATCCCAAACTAGCCGCCCGCTCAACTCCGGTTGATCCACCCTTTTCAGTGGAAACTGTTGCAGGGCCTGTTCCAATAAACAAAAAAGTTAGTGGACAATTTTTTCACAGTATGGGGAATGATACTGTACTAACGTTTTATGCCCTACCAGGACTGACTTCTTTCGATGGTATAATAGGCGACGATACCCTGAAAGAATTGGGGGCTGTGATAGACAGGAAAAATCATACCTTGAAAATAGATCCGGGTATTGAAATTCCACTCAAGAACAAAACCGTTGGGGGTATTAATTTTTCTGAGGCATCGATCCCGGAGGCAGTGTTGCCCGCTTTGAAATCGCTACTTAAAAAATACTCACATCTCTTTGAGCCTTTGAGCGCAAAAATTAACATTAAAACGTCTGTCAGGGCCGAAATAAAAACTACCACAGAAGATCCTATATACGCCAAAAGCTATCCCTACCCGGCCAATATGAGAGAAGAGGTGGACAGACAGATTTCCGAACTACTCGACGAAGGTATTATTCGTCCATCCAAAAGCCCTTACAACTCTCCAATCTGGGTGGTACCTAAAAAACCAAAGCCGTCCGGAGAAAAGCAATACAGAATGGTAGTGGACTTTAAACGCCTAAATGCAATCACGATACCCGATACCTATCCCATCCCTGACATCAACGCAACATTAGCCAGCCTCGGCCACGCCAAATACTTCACGACCATCGACCTAACGTTCGGGTTCCACCAAATAGCAATGAAAGAGGCTGACATCCCGAAAACAGCATTTTCAACCATGAATGGGAAGTACGAATTTTTAAGACTTCCTTTTCGGCTGAGGAATGCACCGGCCATATTTCAGCGCATGATAGACGACGTCTTGAAGGAACATATTGGAAAAATATGCTACGTTTATATTGACGATATCATAGTGTTTGGTAAAGATTTAGACGAAAGTATTCGAAAGGCTGGCAGATGCCAACGTCAGGGTAAACATAGAAAAAACAAAGTTTATGAGAACAGAGGTAGAGTTCCTGGGGTATATAATAACCTCCGACGGTCTAAAAGCAGACCCCTCAAAGGTACAGGCCATAGAAGCTCTGTCACCTCCCCGAACGCTAAAAGAGTTGAAAAGTTTCCTTGGAATGTCATCGTATTATCGAAAATTCATCCGGGATAACGCCAGAATGGCGAAACCCTTAACCAACCTAACGCGAGGGGAAAATGCGCAGATCAAGGCCAGTCAGTCGAGAAACGTTCGCATTAAACTGGATGCGGATGCTCTTAGGGCGTTTGAGGACCTAAAAAAATTGCTTGTCTGCTCAGACATCCTTGCTTTTCCTGATTTCGGAAAATCGTTCAATCTTACAACTGATGCTTCGAACTATGCCATAGGAGGGGTGTTATCCCAAGGCGAACACGGAAGAGACCGGCCAATCGCATATATATCGCGCTCCCTTACCCGAACAGAAGAGAACTACGCCACAAATGAAAAAGAAATGCTGGCAATTGTTTGGGCCCTGGACAATTTAAGATCGTATTTGTATGGTGCAAAGATGATTAACATTTATACTGACCACCAACCTCTCACTTTTGCATTGGGAAGCAGAAATTACAATGCAAAGCTGAAGAGATGGAAGGCCAGAATCGAAGAGTACAACCACGAATTGATTTACACTCCAGGTAAATCAAATGTCGTGGCCGATGCTCTGTCAAGACTGCCGTGCCAAGCAAACAATTTAACCAGTGCAGAGTCAACGGGTAAGGTAGATGATGATGAAAGTGGAAGTCTGACAAGGGTAGATGCACAATTGAACAGCGCTTCAGCTTCAGAGATTGAAAGCGATATGGCAACTGTCCATAGCGCGGAGCAGGACGCATCGGACCTTATTCCACACGTCGAATGTCCCCTGATTGTATTTCGTAATCAAATAGTGCTCAGGGAAGGTAAGGCTTTGACATGCGTAGAAAACCCACATCCTGGTTTTACTCGACACTACATAACCCTGGATAGCATCGATAAAGCGACAGTAATACAAGTACTAAAGGAGCGACTCAATCCGTCACTCATAAATGGCATTAAAATCCCAGAGAATCGTCTGCAACTCCTACAGGAGGTATATTTAGAACATTTTCTTTTATATAAAATTAGGATAACTCAACGGGTAGTTGAGGTCGTGGCCAACGAAGACAGAATTTGCAAAATAGTGGAAGATGAACATAAGAGGGCACACAGAAACCCCAGGGGAAATAAAGAGCAAATCCTGGAAAAGTACTATTTCCCTAAAATGGCAAGTCGGATAAGGAAATTCGCATCTATCTGCGAAACTTGCCTCACAAACAAGTACGATAGACATCCCGCGGTACCCCCTATAAAGGAAACGCCTATTCCTAAATACCCATGCGAAATATTGCACGTTGACATTTTCGAAATCCAAAACGAAAAATTTCTATCCTGTGTTGACAAATTTTCGAAGTTTGCAAAACTTTTCCACATAAGGAACCGCTCATCCCTCACTCTTCGTGCAAAATTTGCCAAGCTTATCCACTACTTCACAACCCCCCGGGTAATAGTAACAGACAATGAGAGAGAATTTATGAGCCCTCTAGTAAGCAATTATATAAGAGGTTTAGGGATTGAATTGTACCAAACTCCAGTGCAAAGAAGTGAAGTGAATGGGCAGATCGAAAGATTTCATTCAACTTTGATCGAAATCTATCGATGTCTGCGAAAGGAAATAAGCAATACGAGTCCCAAAGAACTAGCCTACATTGCAGTCGACCGCTATAATAAACGATTCACTCTGTGACCAAAAGGAAGCCTAGTGATGTATTCTTTAATAGAACCGAAAGAATAAACTACCAAGGACTGACAGATTTTAGAAGTAAGGTCCACAGGGAAATTAAAGATCGAATTAGAAAAAATCAAGAATCGCGAAACCTTCGACTAAATAGGAGAAGGAAAGGCATAAAAAAGTTTATGGTAGGAGACGATGTCTATGTAAGGGACAAACAGATTAAGAGTAAACAAAAACCACTCTATAAAAAGGAAAGGGTTCGCAAGGACAACCGAGTAACCCTAGAGACGGACACTGGTAGGAAAATTCACAAGGTACATATAAAAACTAGGGCTCAATAATAACAATAATAATAAAAAAAAAATAAAATAAATAAAAAAAAATATAGGAAATAAAAAATTTAAACACGATCAAGTGCACACCGAGGGAAAAGTTAAAAACGCCACAAGTAAACAGAAACATTTGTAAAAGAGGCATCTACAGCCCACTAATAAACAGCAGAAAATGCTATATAAAAGAGGCATCTGTAGCCCACCAAAAAACAGCAATAAATGCTAGTTAGGCGTCTACAGCCCACAAAAAAAAAAAAAAAAAAAAAAAAAAAAAAAACAAAAATAAAAAAATACTATGTGAAAAAGGCTTCTATAGTACACTACAAAATAGCAAAATGCTAAATAAAATAGGCATATACTATAGCAAAAAAGGCAACTCTTCTACCGCAAGACTTGATAAGTCCACAGAAATTAAAGCGGACCACAAGTTTTTGTTTTATTTGCAAAAAATTTAGCAAACTTTGATTTCAGTTAAAGATTATTGCAGAACTTTTGGATTCTGTCTTCTTGTCAATAATAAATTCATAATCTTATAATCGCGGGGACGGGAAATAAAGTAATTAAGTAATTAGATAGTATAATAGTATAGTATAATAGTATAATGGAAAAACATAAAAAATGTAAACAAAAAAAAAACAACAGAATACTAATACTTAACGGATAAGCGAAACACTAACAATTAATTAAGTAAAGAATGTTTAAACAAAAGCACTAACAGGTACCGGATAAGAAAAACACATACTAACGGCTATTTAAGAGGAAATTATTTGGAAAGAACCTAGACTAATCTCAGGCAAAGCACAGTTTTTTTCTCACCGTCCCCGAAGTATGGTAACAAGAAATGTAAAATTCATAAAACTTGCGGTGTGGATATCTAAAAAGGCCACAACAATTAAAATTTTTTTTTTTCTCTTTCTCATAAAATTATCGAAAGACAGTTTACTCTTCATATCCGGCGTTTGCGGCCTCAACATATACAGCTACGACTTCCCTCTGGTGACTATTGATCATGGGCATGGCGCACCTAAATCGTTGGCTAGACTACCCGAAGACGGATGCATAGCGAGATTGTTAAAAGGCGGAAATGCGAAATGTCACTTCGAACCATCCAGCAGCATAATCATAGAAATGATGGACGAGACATCACTATTCCTAACGAACTTTTGGGGTAAAATCCAGGGAAAAAACTACGAAAACGTCCTGAATGGAACATATCGCTAGCTTAGAGTGAAAAGTTGCTAAGTCCACTTTTTATGAAAACTCATATTTTGATATAGGAGGCTAGAGAAATTGAACTCGCATCGTTTAGAAAATTATAAAAGTACTTGTTTTATTTTTTCCTCTTCATAAGCAATAAAAGGAAATTTTGCTAAGTCCAAATGAAGCGCCACAAATTTGATAAGGCCAAAATAATACGACGTCTTTTAATAAATATCGAATCCTTCTGATTCTTATGGAGTTTTGCTTTGCTTTAAACGCGCAAAATGTTTGATTCAAAGTCTTGCGAAATAGTTAAAGAAAATCGCTATAGGAAGATTTTTTCCTCTCCTGTAAAATTTTTAAAATGGGACTTAGCAACTTTTCTTTCTAAGCTAGCGATATGTTTATGCATTCTATAGAAAAATTGTAAATGTAGGAAAATTAAAATTTTTTTTTTTAATTTTTTTTTATTTTAAAATAATTTGTTTATAATCTGAACGATTTTCATCATATTATTATCATAAATCATAAATCATTCGTGGCCAATAACAATCGCCTTCAATTTGGTAATTATTACGTACCGATCGTGTAACATTTACCAAAGTTATATAAAAAACTTAAGCTTTTTTTCTAAAAAAATTTCTCTTCAATTGTATAAATAACCTTTAAATGAAAGGACCGGATTGCAGAAAAGTGTGCTAGGGAGTGACTTTTTTCGTTCAATCTGAATGCAAAGCAATATCGTCCAATTGGAGAGTCCTCAAAAGGATTTCCCCGGATATGTTAAAGACTATTGCATTTATCTACAGTCACTTTCTTACATAATGTACTTAACTAAAATATTTTTGTATATCTAAACACTTATTGCCCCTCCCCTACCTTCATATAACGGCAAATTTAGAAACCGCGAAAAATGTGCTTCTTCGGTGACTAATGAAACCATTCCGCACCAATTTTCAAGACAACATAAATGGACTTAAAGTGTGCGTTTCTCACCCTAATTGTATTATATTAATGTTTGTAAATACTTATATGCTTGAAACTACTATTAACTTATCAAACGATTCATAAACTTTGACAATACATGTTTGACTTCATTCATCACGATCTTGAAAACTGACCAAATCGGCGTGACCAAGCCCATGGTCCTTTTAATATTATATAAACATCCGAAAACATTAAAACGTTTGAAATAAATCGCGTCTCACTTTTTTGTATTTTTCACTTGGTTGCTGAAGTAATGAAGAATTGAAAATTCATATGGGAAAATTATAGTTTTTGTAAGTTTTATCTTAATATCTTAAAAACTTGGAGACTTATTGAAAAATGATAAATGAACGTGAGGTACTAAATTTAATAGCCCTTAATTTGATATATCGTCCAGTTTATAACAATTGACGCATTCCATAGATATTACAAGCCAAAGTTTCATTTTCAAAATTCATACATTTTGATTCAATTTCGCGGGCTAAAGATACGTTTTAAATTAATCTTTCGTGGCCAATAACAATTGGCTTAGACATAAGACATCATAATATTACTATTACAATACGGTCAAATGCATTTTATTTTCCCCCATACAAAATCGACCCAGCCTAATGTATATATAGAAATAAAAACGCAAATTTAAATTAAATATTTTTGTTGCAATAAAAAACATATATTCGGACAAATTTTCAAAACTGATTGCCTTTTATCGCGGAATACATTCTTAAATATGGAAGAGGCACGAGCTTAAAGGCAGAAGTCGCAGATAGTGGCAAAAAATTGTATCCAAATAAGAAGCACAAATCCAAATAAAATTTGTTTTGAAGTTAAGTCAACATTCTAATTCGATGGCTAAGTGGAAGATCGACCTCTTTCGGTAGCCAGTTCAAAAACGCCCTATTTTAGAAAACTTGCCAAGAGCGCCCTACTTCAGAATTTGATTGAAAAACGCCCTATTTCAGAATTTTATTGAAAAACGGCTCTCTCAGAATTTGGTTGAATAACGCCCTATCTCAGAATTCGGTTCAAAAACGGCTATCTCAAACGAAAATACATTAAAAATAAGCTCAGATAGGGCGTTCTTCAGCCAAATTCCGAGATAGGGCGTTTTCAATCAAATTCTGAAATAGGGCGTTCTTAAAAAGTTTTCTGAGATAGAGCATTGTTGAAAAATTTTTTGAGATAGGGCGTTTTCGAACTGGCTGCCGAGATAGGTTGATCTTCCACTCAGCCATCGAATTGTAAATGCTCGCAATGTTTGTCCTCAGAAAACTAGTGGTGGAAAAACTGGAGATTTTATCTCTTCTTTTGTTAAGAGTGAAATGCACCACACAAGCGGCTTTTCCGCCAAGCAAAATTTCGCTTTGTTTTCCAAGCCGCTTGTGTGGTGTATTTCGCTCTTAGTCTACAGCTCTATGCAAAATTTTATGGATCGTATAATCGTATACAAAAGATCATATTGTCAACTATAATACAGTGTCGTAAAGTACGTAACCGCGGAGTGGTGAATTTCAAAATACTTATTGTGGGCCTGTACCAATCAATAGAAAAGTTCCATGGTGTGAAAATTTTACATTTCTGCTGTGCCGATTCGTAACTTTTTACTGGCAGATTTTGAGTTGCTTTGATGCAAAAAAAGGCTAGAAAGCTAAGCCATCCAAATGCAGCATTTATATGGAAAATGTTTGCCTTTTCTGATTTCAATTTTTCCAGAACAGAAAGCCTTATTAGACGTCTTAGCAATAATATAAGGTTCTTTCCCGTATGCAACGCGGGATCCCGCGGGTGCCCAAAACAGCCCAGAAATCATTCCCGTACTCCAAAAATGTGTAATAGAGAGCGAAGATTGGAACGTATTGGATCGTAAGTGTCTTCTTCTTCCTTCCCGAAACAGTCCGTACTTTTTCCCCGGGTAAAAATGGATAAAGTATCAAAGTGCATATCAGCTGCTTTGTGTTTACATGTATTTTCAATCTTTATATACTTTATGTATTAATACAATCAAATTTGTGAAACCAAAATTCAATTTCCAAGTGTTTGCATTTAAGTGGCAACAACAAAAATCACGTGAATCAGCTGTTTCACAAATTCTGGGCATGAAATGTGGTTTTTGCGTCCCCGTACTTACTTACTCTCTAAATACCGGATCCTGTCCGGATTGTACGGGAATGAACCTATTATAAATGTTCCCTCCCGTATATCAAGGCACTTTTATCCCCTATTTTTGAAAATTTTTAATTGAATTTAATTTTGAATTCACGAGCCACTCCGTTGCTTATGCCAGGACTTTAACTCTCATTCCAGCACATTTTATATCTGATTCGCTTTTCAGCATTAAGAAAGCGATACTATCCTCTCTCAATACATGAATTATTAACATAATTTCTGTAGCTGAACAGTTTTAGATCTCGACACTTAACAAACTCCTGCCTATCGTGACTCGGCGCAAAAATTTAAAATATTAGTTCCCTACGTCATGCGGATTATTATTAAAAAAAAAAGAAAAAACGTGTTAAAACCGTCAGGTAAGTGTGATGTAAAATTTTTCACTAGTCCTGCGGGCTCGGCAATTTTTGTTCACCTCATAGTAGTCAAAAATTTACCATCTATAATAGTTTTCTATCAATTGGCACAGGCCCTAAAATTAAAAAAAAAAACATTTGTTTAATATGCACGAAATTCAGCATTTACTTCTAAAATATGCAAACAAATCCATTTATTGCGAAATATGCTGAAATATGCTCTCACAAATATGGCTAAAACGCTTTATCTTTTTACAATTAGCATTTCCTTTTTATGCATTTTGTGATAAAGTATAGGATAAAAAACATGCTCGAGCATATTTTTCTTTGCCCTAATAATTACCTTATAATAAGGCTTATAGATCATATAAAATAAATACGTTTACTTCACGTTAAACTTCACGGAAGCTTTTTCATAATTAGGAATAAAAGAAAAATCTAAAATTTCGTGTTCCGTCTGATGGGGATTGAACCCGGGCAGCCTTGGTACCAACCAATTGCATAAAGCATCTTTACACACTCAGCTACAGCCATACATGTATGGTAAATGTGCTTTCAAATGTTGAGTTTGAATCAACACCACATTTCGCTGTGTTGATGTCGTCAGCAGCGTTGCCATTTTTTCGAAAAAAACAACCAAATTGAGCATTAAAATTTGTTCGCTTAATTTACGTTTACACGT
>NW_023459398.1:48921-60215 GCF_013731165.1 Rhagoletis pomonella | reverse complement strand
TTTAGCAGCTCTTAACCGCACTACAGTTTTTATATGTTGCTTATAAGAGGATATACGCATACCGTATAATAATACAAAAACCGCGGGACTATTACCGCAAACTCTAAAAAAATTAATAGTCCAACCACTGTAAGTTATATATCGTTATGATCGCCTATTTATCAAGACATAAAAATTTAAGATTGATTCAGAAATGTTACAGTTATGTGCAAAAAGGCTATGAAATCCCCAAAAACGGGGTTTTAGCCTTTTTTTCTTACATTTGGATGCCATAAATAGAGTCAGTGCAAATATGAGGCATTGAGGCCAGAATATCCTCACATTTAAAATAGAAAGTTATGTACACTTGAAAATCATTTCTAGAATCGAAACGGTAATAGCCCGAGGCACGCCCTTTACTTTTCTTTACTATAATAGGTGCAATGAACTTTTCAGTAAAATACCAGAAAAAGTTATAGATCCTTCTTTCTCATACTGCTCAAAATAAGTTTTTGCAGATTGGCTACTGTGGCTCTTATGGCCTCATATATAGTATGTATGTATGTATAACAATTTGTAATATTATAATTTTTTTAATGCATACAGGTAAAATGTGTGCGTTAGGGTGGTCCAAAAAAAGTGAAGTTGGAATTTTAAAATATTTAGAGTTCGCTCAAAATACTCAAAGTTGGCCATGTATTTTATATTAGAAATTTTTTTTTTCGTAGAAATGTTATAGATTTGTTGAAAATCAATATTTTTCGATCACAAAACTCTATTTACCTTCAGGAGACAGCCAATAATAATACCCAACTATTTATTTTACTATTTTTCAATACTAACGACTTTTTATGGTTTCTCCAATGCATTTTTGAAGTTTTTGTGGGAGCTATAAAAAACTTTTACTATTAAAAAACGGTTAAATAAGCAATTTATTACTGGAAGACTCCTGAAGAGACACAGAGTTTTTCGATCGAAAAATATTGATTTTCAAGAATTCTACGAAAAATTGTTTTTTTTTGAGCGACCTCTCAATATTTTTGATTTCAAACATAAAAAACACAGTAGTATATTTTTCGATATAGAACAATCCTAAGGGGCGAGAGCATTAAAATTCCGACTTGAAATTTTTTTTGGCCACCTTTTTTATGCATATGTATGTACTGATGTAAGCTTATTTTAATGTGCTGCTTTATGTATACATACGTCCATGTATGTATGTATTTACAAATTATATGCAAAAAAAAACCACATTACAAATGGCCTTCAAATGTCATGAAGCACGTTTCCATTGCATGTATGTAATAACAGATTATGGTGACAGCATTAAGAAATAACGATAACCACAAAGTTCGCGAGTGTTTTGATTGGATATTGTTGAGTGCATCTTAAGAAAGAAAAGAAGCCAAAAGTGGAGAAATATTTTGAAAAAGTACTCTGAAAAGCGGCCGCTGTGGCTGAGTGGTTAGAGATCAGTACTAGCCCTCCTTGGGACCTGGTTTCGATCCCTGGTCCGAGCAACATCTAAATAAGAAAAACGTTTTTCCTAACAGCGGCCGCACCTCGGCAGGCAATGACAATTCCTGAGTGTATTTCAGCCTTGAAAAAGCTTCTCGTAAAACAATTTGGTTTAACATCAAAACATACCCCCCCAAATTGGAGGAGATAGATCCCATGCCCCAAAGTTATATACGCCATTAGTCTCAAGACAGACGTGCCCGAGAGGTATCGTTATAAAATAAATGACCAAATAAAGTAAAACGGCGTTTTATTTTTTCTCTAAGATGTGAATAATTTTGTTTTAAGATTTAGAAAATTCAAAGTTATGATTAATTTAAGAAATAATTAAAAAAAAATTAGTGAGATGTAGAATAAAAATATGCGCACATAACTAGAAATTTTTAGCAAAAAACAAAACCCACTTCGAAATCTCATATAAAAATTTAGGAGTACCGTTAATATTTTCATGCTCCAATGATCGGATCTAAACCAGATTAGTATGGGACCACCTCTGAGACACTACCTTTGCAAAAAGAAGAAAATATTAATAATAAAATATTCCGACGAATTGATAACCTCCTCCTTTTTTGAAGTCGGTTAAAAAAAGAGGAGAATTCTGAAGTATAAAAACAAAAATAATATTTTTTTTGCAAAGGGAAGAATAGATATTGAAAACAATTAATTTTTCTAATTTTTCAAAAATAAATATTGGAAATTTTCAGGATATTCAAGGACACAATTTAAAAAAGGACATTTTCAATAACTATTCGTCCTTATGCCCAAAAAAGTAACCTTTTTCAATTCTACAGAGTATTCTCTTTTATTTGACAACCATATTGTTATTCCTCATTGCAGATACTGATTTTATTAAATAATTTTTTTAATAATTCATATCTTTGAAATATTTTGGTAATTTAAAAAAAAAAATCCTGACGTCGGGGAGAAAAACTAAAAACGCAATTTTACTAATTTTACTAAATAACCTCACTTAAGGGAACAAATTTTCGTAAGAATAAAACATGTGTCATTCATAGTCTTACGCGAGTACACACAATATTATTTATTAAATTAAGTGGAAGTTGAAATATGCGGGTGTTGGTAACCTATGTCACTTGTGTCATTGGCTGATGGCATGCTTGCGCACTTGACTGCGCATACTTACATACTTGTATGTATGTACATATACTCGACTAATAGAGGTGACATGTTGCATGATCACATAGGTTTGTACAAAATGACTAACTCACCAAATGATTTAATGTTTGACTACTCTGTTCTCGACTAGCTAACTAACTAACTGACTGGCTGTATAACTGACGGACTAACAGACTAGCCGACCGAATGAATACCTGCTTCTTTATTTGCCTAAGTAAATTACGGTGTTGTGTAATACGAGTAGGAGAGCTGTGCGCGATGATGCGTCCCAAAGGCAGCAGCGTGAAAAATGAAATATTGTACTTGCCGAAACGCAGCAGGTACTTTGGACTGCTTATAAATATGTATTTATTTATTACATATTTTGTTTGTTTTTGCCATATACGGCTAGTGGATGCACTGTAAGGTGGTGCAATTTTATTTATTTTTTTTTAAATAAATATTTTCAATTAGAATTTTATTTCAAAATTAGCTCAGTTTGCATTTATTAATTTCTAGATATTACTTAAATTAAATTGGAAATTTAATGCTGCCATTGAACTAATTTATAAGTTTCTGTTTCGCCGTATTGAGAAAAAAGAAATAGATTTAAAGCAGGGATCGTAAAGCTTATGATTTTTATAGGAAATATTAATAAAAATCATAATTTAACGGTTAAAATTAAATTTCTATTTTTCCGACCGAATTTAACCGTTTTTTTATTTTATTTTTTGGCATAAAAAATAATCCTTATTTTTGGATATTTATTTTAAAATTCTCTTAGACCATACTTTTAATTTTTGAACAATTTCTCTCTATGTCTCTTTGTAACTCTCATTCTTCAATCCAATATAAAACGATAGTGGAGCTAAATACACTTTTATAACAATTTGCTATTCACTTCACTCTCTCTAGTTGGTCAAATGTGTTTCCAATTTTTAAATCCATTTCAAATAATAAATTTTCTCAAGGTCTTCACAATAGGCGTTTGTTTCAGTGATGACCACTTAATTCGATCCAAATAGTAGCGGGAGCCTTAATCCGGAAGATATGCTGGATGAGAGCGTAATTTGTAACCGGGCACTGTCTTTGTGGAAGCGCTCTTTTTACTAAGAGCTAAAAGCGGTCCTTTTTTCCTCAAATCAGTTTCGAATATATTCACTAGGGATGATAATTTTTTCGCTTTTTGCAATCCCGGGATTTTCGGGATGTCGTTATCACGATACCGGGATTTGATAGTCATTACTTCTCAACAACTTAAATCGAAAAAAATTGCTTCTATATTGTTTGTGAAGCTCTCCCCCCATAAAATAAATAATAAATAAATGGGTTTGAAACCTACTTTTTTTTAATTTTTTCTCTCTGACGTCAGGATAAATTTTAGAGGACTTTGTAATTTCAAAGATATGACTAATTCCAAAAATTATTTAAAAAATTCAAAGCAATGTAGAACAAATATATGAGTAACAAATTAAATATTTTGGATTCACAAGGACGAATAGGTAATTTTTTAAGCTGATAAAGTTAGAAAGACGTAATTCGATATTATCGAGTTTATATAAGTCCTTAACATATAATTTGTTCAAAAACAAATATTGCGAAATTTCAAGGCTAAAGTTTTAAAAGGACATTTTCAATACTTACCAGTCCTTATGCACAAAAAAAAATTTTCATATGGCACGATAATTTTTTAATGCCCGACTTTGTCATTTGTAATTTTTTGCCATTTAATGCCTAGTGGAAATCCAGCATTAGATTAAATTAAAGTTTTTCATTTCAAGTTGAAGAAATTTCTTAAAAAAAAAAAACAATTCCGTTTGCACACATCGATAGATTAAGTACTGTACTCTTAGTAAAAGTAAGTAAGTGAATGCAACACTGTCATAACTCACAACTGACTAAATCAATACTGAGGGTCATTGTGTTGAACTTTTAATTAGCTTTGTTTAAATTTATTGTCTGTGAGTGAAAAAAATAAACAAAACAGAAACAATTCTTAAGAATAACCTACGCGCTTTAACGAGAAATTCTAGCCAATTTACCTACAAAGAGAGGCAGATACAAAAAAAAAATTATTATTTTATACGTAGGTGGATTGAAATTACGCTTTTGCTAAAAATCGCTTTGGAATGCCTGCAGCATGTTTTCCCAGCCCAGAAATGAAAGAACAAAATATAATTTACCCCATCGTTTATTTGGAGATGCCCCAGACAGGGTCAAGTTTTGAAAAAAACCGATAAAACTCCCCTTAACAGATTTTTAATAAACGAAGCAGAACTTTTTTTAAAGACTGTTTTTTATATTGATTTGTGGCGCTGGTGCTGAATTTGATGTTCATTTTTCCAAAGAACGGTTTGCGTGATACATAGACCGTACCACCAGAAATTAAAGTTCGCCGTACACCCTGACTCTAATTTTTTTTTTTGCTAGACATTTTCGAAAAAAGTTTATTTTCTATTTTTGGCCGAGCCTGGGGATGGCCTTTTTACATTTTTCATCATATTCACAGTCGGATCTTAAAGTGGTATATATCGCTGTTTTTACTGCGCAAAAAAAAATGTTTTGATCCAAAGTGAGATCAAGTACACCGCTCTGGTACTTACATCAGATCCCAATTGCTCTTAAAGCTCGCCAAAAATCATTAAGCTTTTGCTGAGCAAGTATTTTGATTATTCCAGTAGACCTATTTTAAACAATTTTTTGCTGCCGAATGTAGTTGTCACCGAGGCTCGGACAAAAAAAAAATTTTTTCGAAATTGCTTTGCACACAAACTTTAGACTCGGGCGTGTACGGCGAACTTTTTTGCTTGTTTGCTTGCAGCTGGCGCGGTCTAATGTGCCAATGTAAATATTCATACATTTGTGTATTTTGTCTTCATTTATTTATGTCCCTATGTAATACACAGAAGCCCCATTGAATATTTATGTATATACTTCTATATCTGAGTCAGCTGTCACTTTAACTAGTCATAATTCTATACATAAATACACATGCTCTCACTATGCTAAATAATAACAATAAATTAAGTGACGGGTGGGCTGTTATTTTAAGAGATATGTATGTATGTACATGTGTTTATTATTTTACCAATTTCATAGTAATTTCGGACTGTTTTCTTGGAGATTATTTGACAAAAAATTAAGCATAAATAAATTTGGATAAATAAAGAAATTTAGTGTAAGATAGAGACATGAAAAATGGTCGCCAAGTGTTGTGTTACTGCGGGTGAATGGCATTATTCGTGAGGCAGAAAATGAATGAAGATTCGCATATAAATAGACATACATACATATGTACATATGTATATCATTTAAATTTTGTCTACATTGTCAATGACTGTCTGTCAGTCACCTTTAACCGCCATGGCTAATAAAGCGCAGCCGCCGCGTCAATTTAATGCACGAGTAAATGCATATGTGGAAAATAAATAAACATACATATTTACGATTATCTAAGTACAAGCTTTAAAAAAAAAGTATTCTAAGTAGGTAGGCTTTTACATATGTATGTATGTATTCATAAGCATTTGAGTGTAATACATATTGATGTAGGTACATACGTTCATGGGTATTTATAATCATCTTTTATACATTTATCTATGCACGATTCTTTGTTGCACGCGATTTCCATGCTGCTGATGCTAATTTTATGCTTTTACTCACATACAACTATTTATGATTAAGCGCACTGTTATTGTGATAATTACTTAATTTATATAAATTTGAATTACATTACTCCACGGGCATGCTGAACTAAAAAAAAAAAAAATAACGGAATATTAGAATAAAATCGCTTAACAAATTCATATAACAAGAATCTTATATATAAAGGAAAGTTGATAAGATAAATTATTACAATATCGGTATCAAACCAAAGCAAAGAAGCATTTAGAAAAATTTTTTTACAGACTGTTCTCTTCTGTTTGAAAAATTTAATTCAATTAAATTTATAAGGTAAATAAAATGTTGTAATAAGGGTATCAAAATAAAGTGGTTTAGAAAAGCTTAGTTTGAAAATTATTTTTAAAGAAGGTTGCCAACTGTTTGAAAAATGAAATTATATTTAATTTGATAGAATATATCAAATATTACAGTTTTGGTATTAAAAGAAAGTGATTTACGAAACGAAAAATATTGAAAAATTCCTTGATGGATGGTAATTGTTGTCAGAAGGGGTTTTAAATATATTCGAATCAACTAACTTTTTTGTTTTGACAACATCCACCCATTCGCTGTGACGTCACACAATACTTTTGTTTCTTTGCAATATTTTCTCCTACAGGGCTGTTTCCAGCTCTCAAGAAAAACGAAAAATTCGTAAGCATAAAATGACGCACAAGAAATGGAAAAGAAATTTTCTTTTATAAAATTGTCTTAAATCAGTTTGCAGCTTTTAAGAAACAAAAATGCTCGTATATTTATTTCTTCAAGAAAATTTACAGCAAAAGCAAAGTGTTTAGCTTCAAGCAACAGAAATAATGAAAAATGTTTCTTGTGACTTTTCTTGAGAGCTGGATTCTAAGCTTTAAGCTTAATAAATACATACAATTTCATATCATCATAAAAAAGATCTTCTAACCAGGCCACTAAATAGCCACCTCCATTTCTTTGCAAAATCATTAAGTGGTAAGAAATGGTAATCTGGAAAAGACACATTGAAACATTTATGACGATATAACCACATATGGTTAACTCCTGTGCAGATGGGCCTTATGCCAGCTCGGCATAAACTAGGACATGCGCAATTGCGAGATCTTTCTGGCCAGCGGGAAATTGCTTTAAAAGCAGCCGCTTATGTTTGCAAAGCCAAAGCCTAGCTTTTTCTCGGACTTCTGACAAGTCACTGCGATATAATGGGCCTTATGCATAAAAAGTGAGCTTAAGCTCAGACTCAATTTTTGCACTGAAAGGGTGAGCTCAAGCTCAAGAATTTATACTGAAAATCAAGTCGGAGCTTAAGCTCACTTTTTATGCATGAGGCCCAATGTTTTTTTTCTCCTTAAGAACAATGGAGGTAGTCTAACATTAAACATTTAAAAATGTTCAAATATCCTTTTTTTTTTGTTAAAAAGCGTTGGCCTTTAAGTTATTTTTTTGTAACAATAGTTAATATCAATCCCAATTTTGTTGTTTGCAATAAAAATTTTGCATGAATGCTTTCTTTCACTCGCTGCCCTTTGATTTCCAGCATTGCCTGTATTCTCCACCTTCAATCGTGCAATGTGAGCGGACAACCGTCATATTTTGCTCGTAAATTACTCATCTCCTTTGTAATCTTTTGTTATTATTATTTATTTTGTTTTTCGCATTTTTTTCCTTAATCTTAATAGTGACTGCGCCCAGCCATGCATTGTTCATTATTCTCACACAATTTTTATATATATGTATGTATGTATGTATGTACAGTTAGTATATTCCCACAGGCCAACAGTCAACGTCGGCCTTCCGATTGACGTAATGCGATGACGACTGTCCGACAATTAAATGTATTATTCGTGCAATTCAACTGGCAACTGGGGAATATCTATGTACAAATACTCGTAATGATGCCTACTTGAGTAGCACTTGGTGCATTTATACGCCTTTAATTTTTGAACATGAAATGTTTTGATTTGTAGCACAAATTAAAAAAAAATAATAATAATCTTCCACACTATTATCTTGTTTTTTAGAAATAATATTTGTTGTGAGATTATGGCTGAGTACACTTAGGGCGCTTTAACTGCATTGTTAAGTTTTTTAACCTAGGAGAGAGCGTTGACAGCAGCCCGTGTATTTGTGCTGTGGAGAATGAATACGAAGAAGACGTGCTCTCTCCCCCCCCTTTGTTGACTGCGATTATGACTTTAGATTTTTGACATATCGCTAGCTAAAGGTGAAAAGTTTATACATATATCGATTATTCCACTAGAACTATTTTACGTTTTTTTAACCGTCTTTAAAAAAGGAGCAGGTTATCAATTCGTCGGAATATTTTTTGTTTTTGTTTTTTTTTTTTAAGTATGTTACCGCAAAACTTTGCACCACCTTAACCGATTTTTATAATTTTTTAAATGAAAGATGGTACCTTAGAGGTGGTGCCATACTAATTTGGTACAAGAAAAAATTGAAAAAAAAAAACAAGTAAGAAAGTCTAAGTTCGGGCGGAGCCGAACATTAAATACCCGGCGCAAGTATTAAATATATGTTTTCCACCTTTCCGAAAGCTACCGCTACATGATAAGCCGGGGTGTATACATTTTAAGTAAATTAGCGTCCTTAAATTTCGAAATATTGAAATTTCAAGCACTTCTGAAATTTACCGTTATATGAAAAGCGGCCTCAATTTTAGTCCGATTTCAACAATTTTCAACGGTTTGCTTTTATGTGGCAAGCACAATAACCATACCGAGCTTGGTGCAAATTGCTAGAACGGTTAGCGAGATACATATACGTGATCATAAGTGGGCGGTGCTACGCCCATTTTCCAAAATTTTGTCATAAACGTATTTCTTGGTAAAGAATTGTTGCAAGCATCAATTTTGAATAAATTAGCTTCAATATTTACTGAAATTTTCGGCCAGTTGGTATGCTGTACCAGGACCAACAACTGTGCCAAGTTTGGAAGAAATTGGTGTAGCGGTTACCAAGATATACACATGTAACCATAAGTGGGCGTGGCTACGCCCATTTGCCAAAATTTTGTAATATTCTTATTTTTCGTCTAAAACTCATTGCAAATATCAATTTTGAGTGAATTATCTTCAGTAGTTACTAAAATATCGCAGTTTTCGTTTTTTCTGAAAATTACCGTTATATGGGAGGTAGGCGTGGTTATTATCCGATTTCGCCCATTTTCAATACCATCCGTCCCACGCCCAAAAGAAGTTCACATACCAAGTTTCGTTAAGATATCTCAATTTTTACTCGAGTTATCGTGTGTACAGACGGACGGACGGACGGACGGACGGACGGACAGACGGACAGATAGTCACCGCTTAATCGATTTCTCTTTTCATTCTGATCATTTATGTATACATTTGTCTATATCTATCTCGATTCGTTTTGCCTGTTACAAACAACCGTTATGTGAACAAAGTTATAATACCCTTGTGCACAAGTGCACTCGGGTATAAAAATTTCATAATAAACTGTCGAACATACTTTGTTTGGAAGAAATTAATAACACCATCGGCGGAGGAAATTATCAAAAAACCACGCGAATCCTTAGCCACTTGGCCTTTATTAAGCTAGAATTTAATGGGCTATAAAACTGCAACTGCAAAATCTAAAAATTCCTAATGAAAAGTTCGTTGTAAATACTTTTTGAATTTTTTAAATTTTTTAGAAAGTTTGGAATTTGGACCTAAGTAGTTTTTGTTACATAATGAGCTGCATTAAAACAAAAAAAAAGAAAACTAAACAAACAAAGAACAAATAGCCAAAAGTGGTGAAAATTTCGTGTCCCTATTATTTTTCACATTTCTGTATTTATGTATGAAAAGCATCGAAGTACACATTTCATGTACTTCTTGAAATTTTCTTAAAATTCCATTGCGCACCACCTTCTCCCCCGGGCACTCTTTTAACATTCTTCTAATTCAGTAATGTTTACTTAACCGCTCGCACAATCGGCAGCCATGCTCCAGTGCATGTTCGCCACGTTGTCAAGGGTTAATTAACTTAACGTACCCGCACACAGAAACACACATACGTAAGCATTATAAATGGTTCAATATTTTATTAATTCTGCGCTTTGTTTTATTTATTATCGCATTTTTTCTTATTCGCCTAATTCAAAGCTTCAAATTTATTTACTTTTTTTTTTTCTTTGTTGTCTAAAAACCACTCATCATTTCTGCGCTGAGAATTTGCTTGCGGCAAAGGCTTTGCCTGTTATTAAGGTTAAGTGTAATTAAATTAAAATGTGAAGGTTTTGTGATTACCAACAGTTGAAGCGCAGCGTTCATTGCATTCACTGCATAGCATATAATTAAATACACATATACATACGTACATAAGTACTCATTTACCAAAAGACTATCATAACTCAAAAAAACGAAATTTTGCAGCTTACGCTGTAGAATTACTCGTTATTCCATTTTGTGTAGTTTCCGTTACTCAATTGTAGAATTCTCCTGAAAATACCATTATTTGAGTTATGCCCGTCTTTTAGTAAATGCGCGATATGTAAATGCATGATTGTAAAAAGAATTCCAGTTCGATTCTTCTGGCTAGTATAATCACAATTTCCACTCTGCAACAAGTTTTAAATTAACTTTTAAAGCTCATTTACTATTCATTGGAAACGTTTCAGTTGACCTAAGCGACTTTAAATTTAAATATTCAATTTTTTTTTCTCGGTTTTCTTGTTGTAAAATTCCTAGCATAGCGCAGCTGCTTGCACACAAAATAAAAAAAGATGCATCTAATCAAGTTTCTTCAAAAAATTTTATTGCTTTTTTCTATTACGCTTTTTGTAATCTTCGCTTGTTTATCTTGCAAGCAAAGTGTCTGCGTTATTTAAACGAGTTCTTTGATTTAAAAAAAAAAATTACAGATTATTTTTTGAAATTCCTTTTTACGCTTGGAGTTTTGGTTTTCATTGTTTATTGAAAATCTTTGGAATTATCAATAACCCAATTCAAAAGTTCTTTTGTATGTTTATAAAATCATACATATGTACATTAGACTGCATCACC
>NW_023459398.1:0-43921 GCF_013731165.1 Rhagoletis pomonella | reverse complement strand
TTATTGAAATCCCGACTTTACTTTTTTTCACCACCCTAGTACACGTATAAGTGATACAAAAAAAAAGCTGGCGGCTTATAATAAGCAGGAACGTGGCAACCGGGGGACAAAGGGCGCGGCTACCCTCCCCCAGAGATTTTCAGACCGGGGTCAGTATACTCATTTTCCTTTGTCCTACACGATGGCGCCTAAGCTCGAGCCCATTTCCAAGATATAACCAGTAGCTAGCTTCTAAGGAAAATAAACGACATTAAAATTAATTCTCTATGAGACAGGAGCCATCATGCCAGAAAGAAAATCTTTTATAAGAGGATATTTGGAAAAATTAAAAAGTTCGACACGAAGCTCTTTCTTATCCTGAGTATTGAAATTTTTGGTTCTTGCTTACAGCTTGCTAGGCTCTTCAGAATCCTAGATTAACAGTCGCGGGCGCGAAACAGGCAGCGAGACTTTTGATTCAAACAATCTAAGCATTCCGTTTTGATACAGAATTCGAACGAATTTTTTGAATGGCTATGGATGATGCTGACAAGTTGGACCACTAGTCTTCTCAGCAAACCGATTACCCTAAGTCAGCAACGAGATTATCAACTAAAGATCGGACCGAAAAGACTACTTTGAAGTGCTGCAGTTGTTTTCAAGCGACTTAGAATAAAATTTTAATAATAATAGGGCCACAACATTTTTATCACTTTCGACAAATTTTCTTTTTTTTTGTTTAATTTTTATGCTATTTTTTTTTGTAACAGATGCAGATTCATTTTTGTAAACTTTGGAAAAATAAGAACAATTTTGCAAAATTTTACAATAACAAACTTTTTTGAAAAACTTAGTCCAAGGAAACTTTTTGTTTTTGAAAATGGACATTTTTTGATACTTTAACAATGTTTTTCTCAAAAACTTGTCGTGTAAGGAAAATGTTGTAAATGGACCTGAAATTCCCTTTTCCAGATGGAATTGAGCCACATTTTTTTAACCGAGTTGCCAATGAGAAGCTTTTTCATGAGTGAAATACGCTGGGAGATTTGCCATAGGATGCTCTTGTCGTTTGTGCTGCCCCCCCTCACCCCTCACAAAAAAAAATCGTTGAAACGCACGTGATAACAAATAAAGTTTGAATGTTTTTGATAGCTGCCAAGGGGAGCAAAATTAATCAGCATTAAGTTCTCAAGAGTGAAATTAATCGTTAAGAGCTTTTTTTTACAAAAGCACACTCGCTTATTTCCTTACGAGCTAATAAATTGGTACATGAGTAAAAAATGGGTACCTACAAAATAGTCTATCAAGTCGAGAATTAAATGAGAGGCAAGAAACAAACCTATGGAAAGAAAATTATCAAAAATTAGAATTGTCATAATAATGAACAAAAGTTGAAAATTCGAAAGACCGAAAATAGTCCGCATCGATTATTTTGAAAATACATACATATAAGGTCCAAATTTATGGTTTTAAAAGTGTACAAAAATTGATTAATTGAGATTTTACAACGGTAGCAAAATCTTAGGCGAAAAAGTGCTCTTCAACGGCTGTGAGTTGAGTGTCCTGGATTTCAGTTGCCTCCCGAGGAAAAATCAAAAATGAAATTAATATTACTAGATACAGCATCCGATTTGGTGCTGCTTGGTTTGATTCTAATCTTTCTTGTAACTTTCGTGCAGCTGCTGCAATTGGTGACTGAACAGGTAAGGAAAAAAAAACATTGTAAATGAAAATTGCAGAAAACACTAAACAGTTTGCTAATTTTTGTTTTATTTGAAGAACTCCAGAAACGAGTTTAGGTAGAGTTGAAGCACTTGCATATTCTGCGAAGTTTTTCAGTAGTCCTTGACAATCATCAGCGAAGCTGCCCCAGTTGTTCATCCCAAGTGCAGAAAAGTGCTTCTCCACTTATTTCTTTCGTTGTTCTCTTGACGCTCCTTGCTTTGCGAGTCGAAGTATATTTTTACCGGAGCGTCACCTTCTAAGCGTACTACATATATCAGAAGTAGGGCTGTGCGATTATTCGATTACTCGAGCAAGTTGGTTAATCAATTATTCGGTTAATCAATTACTCGAGTAATCAAGATTTTGATTACTCAAAACGATGATTAATCGAGTTACTTGAAATATGATTACTCAAAAAAAATAATTTTGCTCGTTAAAAGAGTTTACTTTGGAAAAAGCTTATTTTCTTTTACATTCTGTATATGAAAAAATTTTTCGTTTTAATTTTTGAAAACAGAAACGTTGTTTTCAAAGTGTCAAGGAATTTTAACTACTTTATACATATGTAAAGAGTTGAAATGTTGATTACTCATTCTACTCGAAATGTTGATTAATCATAAAGCAAATTACTCAAATATTTTGGTTTTTGGTTAATCAAAAATCTTGATTACTCGAGTAACTGAACTTTTGAGTAATCATTATTTCCAATTAATCGAATAATTGAGTTATTTACTTTATGATTAATTAAAATTTTGAGTAATCAATTAATCGCACAGCCCTAATCAGAAGGGTTTGATCTATAAAGCGTTTGTGTACGTTAATTTCACTTTGAAGATTCCACTGTGCGTCATTCTATTCTCTTCTGTACCCGTCGACCATGCGAACAGCTACAGAAACCGTCTCACATTTTTTCGGCATAGTCCACCCCATCTGTGTCGTATAAGTGCAGTCGTATTATGACAGATTTGGTTGAAGAACGCCCTGTCTCAGTAAATGGTTCAAAACGCCCTATATTGAATTTAGATAGGGCGTTTTCGAAGCGGCAGCTAAAATAGGGCGTTTTTGAACCAAATTCTGAAATAGGGCTTTCTTTAAGCATTTGCCGAGATAGGGCGGTCTTCCAATTAGCAAATAGCGGGATTGTACAAAGTAAACAGATTTATTTTGAAACGAATTTCCAACATCCCTTGTCAAGTTTGGTTTGGAGACAAACCGGTTTCGGCCTTGTGCCATCTTCAGTGTAATCGTTATCGTTCTGTCTGATTCGAGTTTTTTTTCCATAATTTATGTTCATTTAACTTAGATAAAGTGAATTTAGGTGATGATTAAGATTTACCGTGGTTTCCTTTTTTTCTCCGTGGTTTCTCCATTTGGATATTAGCGTTCGTTATGTTGTTGCTGTAGGTATGGTTTCCCCTGCTGGTAGGTAAAAGTCAGTGATTTTTGTCATGGAGGTATTTTTGGCATGTTTGGAGTGTCCATCTCTGCTGTTTTGTTATTTTTCTTTTTTTCGTAAACAAATTTAAGGGGTTTGTTTAAATATAACATCCGATTCGGTATTTGTTTGTCGATTTATTATTTCCTAAAATAAATCGACTTACCACCCAGTCGAAAAACTAAACCAACACCAACATATAAACAGAGATTTTGTAGTCCATTTCCGGTTTTAAGCCGAAATATTTATGTGCTCACTCCGCCTTAGTAGACTGGAGAGACGTGGGTCTTATTATTCTACATTGGTCTAGGTTCTTTTTCATCTAACGCGGCACCTGTAACGCCATTCAAAGGCGTTGAGAAGTTGTTCCTCTATTACCTCAAGTGCAATCTTCCCTTCTTCAACTTTGCAAGTACTAGTGCCTCCGATCTTGAAATCATTTCACGTCTGCTTTATTTTCTGATAGATTTTTCGAACCGTATTTCTGCCTGCCAGTATCGCAAGTTATTCGCACTCAAAACTTTCTACGCCTCTTCTCTTTTCTTCCTATTGAATATAGATGTTTCTTCTCCCTCCTAATCTCCCGGTATCACTCAACTGCCGCTTCTATATCTATTCACTTTCAGGTTGTTTCTGCGCGTATGGGGTGGTAATCGTTTGTGTATCACAATCCGGATGACGGGAAGTTGCCTGTTTAAGAAAAATTGAGAGCCGGGTGCGAAGTTGTTCGGCAGTCCGTTGTTACTTCAGCTTTTCGAGGTCGTACTTTCAATATTGGCCGCTCGGTCCATCATAACTTGATCGCAAATTTAACGAATCTGAAGAAGGCGATGGAACTATCTTTGATTAAATGGTTCCAAAAACGCCATCTATAATTCTCACTTGATATCATCCCGAAACGTTAAATAGGTATAATCATTTTTAAGAGTTTTACAGAGAAAGTTGTCAATGTTGATAGATATCTAACTTTACAGAAAAAGTGTCCAGCTGGTTTTCGTGGTATTTAGCTAGAATACAAAATTAAAATGGCGGATTTCATGCTCTCTGCATTCATAACTGTTTTATAAAAAAAATTTTATATTCTGGAAATGTACCTTTGTGCATTAAGGTACTACATAACTGTAAAATATTTATGAAAATGCTGACGCGTACGACGATTCATACTGAGTGCACTTAATTTTTAGGTCAACGTATTTGCTTTACTCGAAAAGAAAACAATTTGTCTGTCTGCTCCAATTGCAGCTTGTTTGATTAGGTGCTGTTCTGTGTTTATTGACTCATACTGTTGGTTTTTGTCTGTCGCCCAATTGCTGTTGGACTCGTTGCAAGCTTCATTTTTCGAGAGTTACTTTTAGCAGTAATTTTTTTTATTTTTTTTTTTTTAATTATTACATACATTCGTCTGTGTAATTTGAATAATTTTTATGTGTGTATTTTTTATGTTACTTCTATTGACCCCAAATTGCATTTTGTTGGGTGTATTAATATTCGTGTCAAAGCTTGTCGGCTGTGGCTCTCATTTCATTGTTACAGAAATGTTAAATGTTCTAGTTTCTTTTTCTCCATTTGACACCTGCATTGTCATAAATTTATGAGCTTTTTGGCTCATGATTTTTATTTGTCGGATGCATTTTTGTTGGTTTGTTGTGATTCGGCTGTACGCTGCATAAGAGCTTCGGTTTCGTTTGAATTTAGGTAAGCACCTATACATATCAGAAAACAAAAATATGTAGAAAAATGAGAAAAACTGAATTATAAAAACCTGAAGATTTGTGTTTTGTATTAAAAATAATATTTTAAGGGAACAAATGCGCCCTACATAAGATACAGATATTATCTTAATGTAGAATTTCCCGTTCTTTCCGATTCCGTAATTAGGAATGAGGCTTATCAGTTAAAAAATAAGGTTGACCTTGAGATTTTATTGAATTTAACATCCCATATGCCACTCGGCAACGGAAAGCTTGATTTTTTTATGAATATTTCATTAAAAAAAAAATTAAGTTAACCCTTTCAGTACAATCGTCCAATATATTGACAAACTTTTGTTTGCTTAAAGCTTTTTTTTTTTTGAAAATAAGAGCTTTTGTTGTTAGAAGAACAGTTGTTTTGAGAAAAGTTTTATACAATTTTTTAGTTAACATATTTTTGAAATAAACGACTCAAAATTAGGCTTATACATACATATTTTCAGATTTTTAGCTTCCACTGTTGATTTATTGTACTGAAAGGGTTAAAAGAGAAATGGGCACGTAAGGTTAGGGTTCAGAAAGCATGTCTCACATATACATACATACATATTTAACATGCATCCCAGACATTATACGCATGCCATTACATAACTTATATAAATTTTAATTTATACTCAATCAAAATTTTTCTTGCAGTGGCCCTTTTTGGTTCCAAATTTACTTTTTCCATACATATCAAGCTTTATGAAGATAGATTAAGGTACAAAATTACATTTATTTTTTTTTTGATGTTTTAGAAAAGTTTTTACTTATTCTGCATTTGCTTATTTTTAACTAGCATTAGCAAATTAGTAGAATTATCTTAACTGTTTGCTTTCTTTTTTACTGATGTGTATGTATTTGAATTTTAAATTATTTAACTTAAAGCGTTAGCACTCAAATAAGTAGATACATACATATGTATGTACATATTTCATTTTCCACATATGTATGTATGTATGCATCTTAATTAAGCATTTGTTATTTTTATTTTATAATAACTGTATTGATTTTCTTAATGGTGTATAATTTTGCTAATTGCCTGGTATTTCAGCCCATTAAGTTTTTGCTGATGTTCTACATGCATACATACGTATACTCATATATTATATGTATGTACAGCTGTTTTTTGCGTAAATATTTCGATATGTATGTATGTTGAATGTGCATTAAATCGTACCACCGCACAAACAAACAAACAAATTAAAGTTCGCCTTACACACCTGACCCTAAAACATTTTTGCGATTCAGTTCCGAAAAGTAATTTAATTTATTTTGACCGATAATTTTTTTTTAAATAGTTCTACTTTGGTTCTACTGGAATAGTCGAATTATTTACTTTTTTAGCAAAAGTTTAATGATTTTTTGTTAGCCTTAATTTACAGACAGTAGGGTGGCACGTTAAGGTGATGAGTACTGAGATCTGAGGGTTGGATATTAGAACGGGGTACTTGTAGTCAATGAATTTTGAGACGAAAAAGCCGAAGATATGAGGAAAAATGTAAAAAATTGTCTTGCAAAAATTCCTTATATACAAATGGGAACGGCGAACTTTTTCTGGTACGAAGTAATATACATACGAGGGTTATTGCGAATATTCGCATTCGCAACCGCGGAGCTTCCGCATTAATTTTAACATTCGCATTCGCTTTCGCATTCGCAATATCAATGCGGAGTTTTTGCGAATGCGAATATTGTGCAAGTGTACTCATATAAAACGTATGTATATCTGGCAAACAAAATGACAAATTGTAGCCAATAATTTTTGCCTGTGGAGATGCTACGTTAAAATTGTCCCCCTACTCCCCTTCTTTTGTAATTTAAAATCAAAGAGAAAGATCATTCAATAGGTATTTCCAGCGGAAATGTTCATGGTCTAGCTATAAGGAGAATCGACTATTTGCGCGTTAAAAGATAACCACTTAGCAGAAAAACACACCAAATAATTTTGACCAGTTTTACTATGCAAAGACTCCTCTGTGCGCTCAAAAACAACATTCATTTTGATTTTTTGATAATTGTCAAAATTTGCATGCAGCGAAATAAAAATCAAATGAAATTTGAAAAAGTTGAGCTAAAAATGACTAACTTTTCCATTTTTTTATTTAACTAAATCACAAAATTTACTCACCTAAATTATTTCTTAAAATTACTTGACATTGGCACCCGCGGATGTCTAAAATTCCACATTCGCAACATCCCTAGTACATACATATGTATGTATGTATACATTCTCAATGCGCATAAAATTTAATTTTGTTCAACATTTCAATGTGTTGTTTACTAACTGTTTTTAAAAGCTAATTATTACTTATAATAAACGTTGGTAGATAATAAGCAATTTTGTTTTTTTTTTTGCTGGCGTTCTACTGACCTTCATTGGGTTCTGAATTCCATATTTCAAAAAATAATTATGGTTTAGAAAAATTAAGACCAGTAAAAATGTTTTAAATATAAAAATTGGTTGTTTTCACCATCCAAAAAGGCCTGTGATTAAAATACCAATATTTAGATAGGCATTTTTGGTTTTAACGGGCAGGCAAAAAATTTGATACTTCCGATTTTAGTATTATTTCCATACAGTAAAACCATAGAGAGCCAGAATTGAAAGAGACCGCAACTTTTGACCGCCGTCAAAGCTTTTATGATTAAAAAATGTTTGAGCCAATGCGAAAATATGATTATGAATTCTAATATACAGAGTTTCATTGAAATGAAAGCTTCATACTTTAGAATGCCGAAACGACTGCTCTACTATGATTAGACGTTTAATGTGCGGAGCGCCTTTGGCAGGGTTTTCGGGCTTCTTCTCTGCGCCGTTTGAACGAAGCAATCAAAAAGGAGCGACCAGAATTGGCCAACAGAGAAGTGGTTGTATTCCATTATGGCATTGCCAGGTCGACCACATCTTTGATGACTCGGAACAAATTGACGGAATTTGGCTGGGAAGTTTTTATGCATCTAACGTATAGCCCGGGGGGTGCACGGTCTGATTTTCATTTATTTCGGTCTCTGCAAAACTGAGAAAAATTGGCCGACTGAAGAGCAAAAAAAAAATTTCCAAGAGAGCAAAAGAAATTGCAAGAGGCCTTATCGCAAACGATCTTCAAAGGTGAAACAACTCAAAATTGCACGTTCGTCAGAAAATGCGACAAACTATTTCTTAGCACATGCTAGTCATACATGGGTCTTACATAGGTTTTTCCAACAAATTATAACAAAAATTTGCTCCAGATTTTGCTGAAAAGCAAATAAAAGCTCTGTGTACATTTTTAGTGCATAATTTCAAAAATGCCAAAATTTGAGTTGTGTCACTTTTGAAGATCGTGTGCGATATGTAGACATTAATGCCCAATATGTATGTACTTCATTAAAATTGATTTTCAATAAAGACAATTTATTTCAAAAATGTGTCCGAAAATTCCCAAAGACTCTTTATATGACCGAATACTTATGTACAGGGATCGAATTTTATGGAAATAGATATTAGATATTAGATAGAGTATATTCGATTAAGAATGTCCACGATTTAGCTTTCCCTGATTCCATATACACACATTTGATGTTGCCTTTTTTAAGATATTTGCCTTTTTTTGCCTTTTTTAAGATTTTTGCCGTTTTTTGCCTTTTCTACCTTTAAAAAAGTGATTATAGCATTTACATTTTTTTTTTTTAATTAAAAAATATACTCATGCCCATGCGGCTTATAGAAGCGCGGGGACCTCTTGCCAAATTGGTGTTGAAAAAATTCAAAGCCGTTTTCTCAGCTAACGTAGGCTTGGAGACAATAAGGGGTGTGGATAAAATTGTAAAGGGCGAGGAAAACGCCCTTATTCCTGATAATATGAACGTTTCAAACCTTCCATATTTAAATTGGACTCCACTTGTATCAACTTACGTCGAGCGCACATTTAGTACATTCAAAGCTTTTCTTCGCGAAAATCGAATGAAAATGCTGCCAGAAAACTTCAAAATGCATCTTGTGGTTCAATGTTACTACAACTATACAGATTAAAGTTGTATGAGCTAGAAACTCAAAAGGATAAAATGGTCAAAGATTCAAAGTAGAAATTTTTCATAGTTCATAGTTTTTCTCTTTTTACTTGTAATAAAACATTTCTAAAATAAATGTATTTTTTCATTGTTCTTCTTATTTTCTGTCTTTTTTAGTGCCTTATTTTGCTTTTTTTGCAATACCTTTTTTTTGCCTTTTCCTGCCTTTTTCGCTATTTTGTTTTGCCTTTTTTTGCCTTTTTTCCAATACCTAGTGCCTTTTCCCGCCTTTTTCGCTATTTTATTTTGCCTTTTCCAGCCTATTTCGTTACTTTATTTTGCCTTTTTTATAGGTTTTTAAGTCCTAAAAATCCGTTCCCTGCTTATGTACATAGTAGTTATCATAAAATAAATACGTGTAAAATTCTTCAGTGTAGGTACACTTATGGACAAAAAACAAAGATGCGAAGTTTAAAATAATAAATATTGTTTGCAACTTAGTGTATTTATTTATTTTTAATAATTTTCGTATAAAATATGGTGCGATCCATAACAGAAACCACATATCGCACACCATCTTCAAAAGGGGCACAACTCAAAAAAATTCAAATAGCTTTTTTGCATAAATCAATTCGTAGGGTTTATCTTCAATCAATGCAAATATCTTTTTTCTTCATGATTATATTATCTAACTAGAAATTTACTGCTAGTATTTGTATAATTTCCGTTGAATCAGTACCATCCACTAGCAGTTATATTGTCGGATCTGATTTTTGAGTTATGCCTCTTTTGAAGTTGGCGATGTGTGAATAAAAGTTTCAAAGCTTAAAATGTGCCCAAGAATTTGTCAATGCAATTGCAAGCTTTTTATTCAGAACAAGCAAATACCTGGCGTGCTTATCTGCCTTAAAAGTATTTTTGTGTTGTTACTTGTATGTCTTCATTCATAAAAAAAGCGTTGTAAAATTGAAATAGATTTGAGGAGCTTTATGAAGTGCGATTTTCAAACAAGTCTTTGATTTATAAAATATACTTTATTTTTTATTAATGAGGGTGTTAGTTAATATATTTTCGAAGGTACTTAATCCTGGAAATTTAATTTATACTCTACAAATCTTGCACTTTTTTCAAAGGTTTTTTATTTCATCATTTACCTTATGTTATAAATTTAACTGAATAAAATTTTTCAAATAGGTGGCAACCCGCTACAAAAATATTTTCGGCAGTAAACTTTCCTAAATCCTTAGTTTGGTACCCGTATTGTAATATTCCATTTATTTTAGCAATTTAGTAATTAAATAAAATTTTTCAAACAGGTGGCAATCCTCCTCAAAAATATACTTAGCAGTAAACTTTCCTAAACCTCTTTAGTTTAATACCCATATTGCAATATTTAATTTATCTTATCAAATTAAAACAAATTAAAATTTTCGTCAAGTGGCAGCCTTCCACAAAAAAAATTTCGACTGTTAGCCTTCTTTAACCTCTTTTTTTTTGACAGCCATATTACAATGTTTACCTTATCTTATCAATTCAGTTAAACTGCAATTTTCAAACGGGTGGTAACTCCCTAATTATTTTTTTCCTATATTTTAAGTTAGCACTTTAGCAATGCATCAGTGGCAACTGCATTCGTTTTCGACCGTTTGGGTGTTTATCTTTGTCTGATCACTAGGTAGAATACTATGTATGTATATTAGGGTCGTCCTTAAAAATCGAATGACCGATTTTGTTCAGTCTCCCCCTTCAATCGGTAACACCACTGTCATAGATATCACATATAAATTTGCATCCCAATCGGAGACGGTTTGGGGCGTGTCGCACAGGGGGCATAGTTCAGATTCCTCTATGGATACTCAAAATATTAAAATTAATTTTTTCTTTCATCTAATACCCAAAATCGATACTACCATAGTCGAAGATATCACATATAAATTTTCGTCCCAATTGGAGTCGATTATGGCATGTCGCACAGGGTCATAGTTCAGATGCCTCTAAGGACTCAAAAATTATAAATATATTTTTTTCATTTAATGCCCAAAATCGATACTAAATACTAAAGTCGAGGATATCACATAAAAATTTTAGTTCCGATTAAAGTCGGCTAAAACGTCGTCATAGGGTAATCTGAATTTTGACCCCTGTGCGACGCGTCTTAACCGACTTCAATCGGGACCAAAATTTATATGTGATATCTTCGACTATAGTAGCATTGACGTAGGGGTTGAGGCTTAGGAAATCTGATGTAAAAATTTGCTCACTACATTTAAGGACCACCCTGATGTATATACATCCAGTATTAATGGCATTTCCAAGAGTTTTGTTAAAAAATGAACTACATATACTCTCACTACTTTGTTCAAAAGATCTGTGCCGAATTCAAATTCCTTTTATTTATTTACTTTTTTTAACTTGGAAAAATTCTCCACATGGCCAACCACTTTTACTTCTTGTTTGTGCCTTTTAAAATAATAGCATGCGAGAAAATTAAGAAACTTAAAAACAAATAATAAAGAATTAAAACTAAAAAGTAAACATAAAAGTAAATATGTACGTACACATGTCTGTATGTACTTCTATAAGTGTATATTGCAATTGGTATCGCTGGTAAACATGGCGAAAACAAGTATGTCTTGCTTACTAACCTGTTTATGGCAATTAACAGCAACGCTTTTTTCCCACTTCGACAGACTCATTGTCAGACAACAAAGGAAGCCGGCGTGCTGGTGCAAAAAGCAAGAATAAAGTGGCCAACGGAAAGATGCTTCTTCCACTATGAATGTACGACGTACCTACCTACAAAAATGCAAGGCAATTGAAAAGGCCAAGCAACAAAAAAATGAGAACGCAAAGAAAAAATTACTACCATGACATAAAAAAGTGAAAAATAAAATGGTTGTAGCGAAAAAGAAATAAAATTATAAAATTAAATTTTATATAAAAAAAAGATTTTACGCTAAAAAAGCAACAAACCGAAATTTATTTACTACATGCTAGCTGCACTTCTTCGCTACTTTAGATTCCTTGAGATGCTGTGGAGGATAAAAAAGATAAGCTTGTGCATTCTGAATCTGAAATATGCCAGTACATATTGTATATGTACATATGTGAGTGTGTTGTACGCTCATATCCAACTAGGAAAGGGAAACATTCCTTCAAGGAAATATGGAAACATTCCCTTTTATTGGACTGTTGATTTCAAGTTTAACATACCATGTCATAAGTGAGAAACTTTCATCCTAACTTTTTCCAAAAAGCTCTTCGGTAAACTTCCTCAAAATTTCCTTAAGAATAGACAACATTGTTTTCATAAGAAGCGAAAAGGAAACAATATTCATTCAAAACTTCTGCTTTATTTCCATAAGCAATGAAGAGGAATATTTCTACGTTACTTCCAAATGGAAACTTTCTATATTTTTCTTGAGGGGTGTGCCTAAGTGAATATGTGCTGGAAGCTACCCTGTAGGAAAAAAGTAGGTGGCATTAAGTCAAGATAGTCTTGTTACGTACGCGTTCATTATTTATACAAGAGACTTGCGGTTGTCTACAGTCCTTGACACCGTTAATGTTGTCGCAGTATCCTCGGAATAGCGCCTCGTGTTAGTATACACGACAACGCCCAGGCATGGAAATAATATTTATGCTGCGCCCTTAGATCTTTCACCAATAATATGCTTCCGCTGAAGGCAGGTTTGGGTATTTGCCTATTACTACTCTTTTCTGAAACTATCTCCGAAAATGCCTCATCAGCAATTTGGGAAGTGTCAGTATGCCGAACTTATGAACAAAAATTGACATTGAAGATGGCACAACGCACAACAACCGTTTGTCCCCATACCAAATTGGACCAAAGATGACGAAAATTCGAAGAAGACTACGCTACTCAGAAAGCTCAAGCATGTGCACTTAGGACGACGCAAAGCCTGGCTCTTGCTTAGCATAGCGTTTGTATCGCAGGTAATGCGGCTGCCAGGCTTGGCTCCTGATAAACGCTTTAGCGCTAAGGGAAGTTAAAATATATTCAAATAAAAAGGAGGCAATCAGCGTCCTGCTCACTTCCTTTCGGTCGCCTCTGAGGATTATCTAGTCAGATTTCTATGGGACATTGGCTATAGTATTATCGCAGTAAACTGCGTGGCTGTTGAGCAGTGAATTCCTTGTTGCATAAAACGATGTATGGACTTATATTTTAATGAAATGCATCATAATTCAGAATAAAACAAACTAGTACGAGTTAAATTCAAAATTTTTATAGCGATGTCAAACGAGAGAGGTTTAAAAAGATATTTATTCGAAAATATTTTTGAAGAGGGTCGCCACCTGTATACAAATTCAAAACCAATTCAATTACATAGTAAATGATACGAAATATTTTAATATGAGAATCATACATAGGCGTTTTTAGAAAGCTTTATTGCAAAAATATTGTGGAAAAGGGTTGCCACCTGTTTATAAATTCAAAGTCAATTTAATTAACAAGTGAAGTAAAATAATTTAGTTTGGGTGGCAAATGTAGTAAGCTTTATTTTTAAAGTATATTTGAATATATCTGCAACGTTTTAGAAATTTTAAATCAGTTAAATTTATAAGTTAAATGAAATATTTCAATATGGGTGTCAAACGTGGTAAAAATAAGCTTTCTTTCTAAAATATATTTGAAGATAGAGCTTTATTGAAAAATTAAATATTTTTGCAGTGAACTGCAGTTTAAAAGTTCCAGTTCAATTAAACGAGAGATTAAATGTAACATGCGATAGTCAAATGAAAGAAGTTAAAGACATTTTTTTCTCCAAAATATTTTCGAAGAAGATTGCTTGCCACCTCTTTTAAAATCAAATTTAACTTAGTTAATTGATTTGGTCGAGGAATCCTATATATTTACAACAAATTTTTTCGAATACATTTTATAAGAGAGGAAAGGCAAATATTGACACTGGCTTGAATAAGATAACCACCAGAATAGCAGCATCAATTGAGCAGCAACGTTTGATAGCATAACGATAACCGTATATCACAGGAGCAGGACCGCGGGCAAAAGCTCGTAGTTCACATATTTCCGGCAGGGTTGCACCGCCGCATAGCTCATCGTATCTGCAACTATTGTATGTACATATACACATACGTAGCAGGGATGTTGCGAATATTTGCATTCGCATTCGTTATGCGAATGATTCGCATCATTTTACACATTCGCATTCGACATTCGCATTCGAATCAAATGATACGAATGTGCCGCGAATGTGTACATGGGCAGAGAGTCCACTCTACTGTTGTTGAAATGGCTCTAAGTCTGCCTAACCAGGGTGCGGACAATAACCGTCTTTTAGCTTCCGGCGCTAAACGGTTAAGTAGTATATCAAGCAACATTGATGGGCCTTCAACAACTACTGCTAAAAGTCTTATAAGCAACCTAGAAATAATTTTAGATTTCTACAGCGAAAGTGAAGGCTCGGATGTAGAATCTGGAGACATTAAAAATTTGAAATTAAAGCTCAATTGAAGGCCTATCTTAACGAAAAAACGAGCTCATCTCGGTGAAAATCTTCTCGATTGGTGGAGAACTAAACTAAAATACGACAAATCGCCAGATCTGGCCCTCAAATATTTGAGCGCTCCACCCGCCAGCATTCCAAGTGAGCAATTGCTCAGTGCTGATTATAAATTTTTTAATGTTATTCCTAAAAATTTTCTTTTTTATGTTATTCGAAACATCCCTAATAGGTAGGTAGTGTAGTCATTGAGCGCCATCACCTGCTCAAGTGGCGCGCAGATCGAGACATTCACAAGTGTGTCTACTCATCGTTGATGCGTTCGTTTGTTCGGGGCCTTTTGACTGCTTGGCAATTGCCCTTATTCTTTTGAATTACTCTTTCTATGGCTTCACCTTTAAGCTTGCTTTGTTGTTCTTATTGTTTATATTTTTTTGTTGATTTTTTATTATTGTTGTTGGCATATTAAGTATTTTTATCCTATTTTTCATGGCTCACCTCACATTCCAGCTTTGTTTGTGCGCAAGTTCTAGACCAACATACATATGTAGATACGATTATACATACATACTCGTATATACCTTCAAATCTGTTGCATTATTCTTTGACTTTGGCTTCAGGTTGCACTGTGGTTGGGGTCTTTGTGGTTTCACTTCAGCTTCTTCGCACTCTTTCCGTTCTTCAAGATTGTTATCATTATTATGCTTGTTTCATAATTATTAGCGTGTCTGCTTTTTAGGAGCTTAGTTGAAGTACAATAGGGGTATTCTCTGAGTCTTGCAAAGCCCTTGCACGGTGCACGGATTGCACGGTTTGCAAAGCTGTCCCATACGAAAACCGGTTTTAACCGTGCACCATGCAAGGGCTTTGCAAGACTCAGAGAATACCCCTAATATTTTTCTTTTGCATTAATTTCTTTTGTTCTTTTATTTTTTTATTGCACTTTGTTTACCTTTTTTCATAACTTTTATATTTGTTTTACACTAATTTCTTATTTGTTCTATAAAAAAAAAGCTAAATGTATGTATAATCTCCAAACTTGTCACTTATGTGCTTCTCTAAAAGACTTTCTCACGCATTACTGTTTACTTACATACAAAAAAGTTCACCCGTTTTGGAGCCACTACTCATTAACTTGTTTGCTCTTCTGCTAAAGCTTTGAACTTAATTCTCCTTTGCTGCACAACGGCCTACATTACATTTTTTGTTTTTTCTTTATATTTTATTCACTTTGACGCGCACCGTTTTTGTTTGAATTGTGTTTCTTAATGTTAGCTGGAAAGTAAGAAATAGAAATTAATTTTGTTTTCATTTTTCAGCTTAAATAAATACTTAGCCACTGACAATGCGCTCGTTTGTTGATCTGTTGACACAGCAAGTCTTATGAGTTCATTTCTAAATAAATTCTACAGCAACTATTGGCGTTTTCTTTTCTACCGAAAAAAAATAATTGCATTTTCCATTCCCTCAAACGCACAAATACTAAGGAGAGAGCAATGAAAAGGCCACATTTTTTGTAGAAAAGAAAACGCCGTATGTCTTTTACCGCCTTGGCTTGCGTCTTGTTTTTTTTGATTGCTATCAGTCAAGTCTCATAGATATCCAGCAATTAGTTTTCACTATTATTATTTTTGTTGCAACCGCTGAAAGTGAAAGACTCTCACTTTGACTCGAGAAATTTCGTTACTTCTATGTAAGTTTAAACTTTTTTTTGCGTGATTAATTTATTGTTGCTGGTAATCAGCGATAAATTCCTAAATTCAACTAGTGTGCGTATTACCTTCCTGAGATCGGCATCGACATGATTACACTAAAGGAAAATCGACGGAGTCAGCTTTGCATGACGTTGGTGTGGGCGGCGGTGTAGTAGTAGTTGGATAAGCTAGTAACCAGATATGTGAGCAGATGTACGTGGTGTACTCTCCCTTTTCTTTCTACTGTAAATGAAATCCTAGAGAAGGAACTGGGTAAACCACACACGTGGACTAAATATAGTGGCCTTAACGTTAACTCATGTAAAACCGAGCTATTACTGTTTTCAAATAGAAATAAGGTACCCAAATTTAGACCATCCATAGGCGGAAAGACCATGTCCTATTATCCAATGTAAAATAACTGAGGATCATCCTAGAGACTAAATGGTACTGGAAACTTAACGTTGAAAAATGTTAAGAGAGGGCTTACAAGCATCACTTACTTCATTTGTTAAAGGATATTCAGTAGAAACTGGAATTTTAAAACCGAGACTTGTGATGTGGATGTACACCGCTATCATAAGACCGATCCTTACCTACGGCGTCCAAGTACTGTGACCAGCTTTAAGTACATAGACCGTATAATACAAAGATCGACATGTTCGGGAGTTACTGAATCATTGGGATCCTGCCCCTCAGAAGCACTGAATGTCGTCATCAATATGATTCCGTTTGATCTTAACCTAAACGAAATCGCGATATACTCAGCATTAAGTCTCTGGGAGTCGGGGCTGTGGAAAATGGAGACCTTTAGCCAAAGCTCAATCTTAAGTCTTGGTCTGATAGAAAATAAAACCACGCACTACATCGCATCAATCCAGGGTTTTGGCTTGAATGTACTTGTGCGGTTTCCATTCAGAAGGGAATAGAGATGGGGCCGAGCTGATGATAAGGAAGTCATATGTAGCTACACTGACTGGGATACCCCTCAGACAAATACACAGTGAAACTAGCAAGGAGAAGGTGTTTACAGATCCAAACTTGAAATAAAGCACATGAGCTTTGGCCTGACTATAATAGAAAAAGAATAGCAGATCTGCTGTGTATGTAGGTCAATGCTAGATGTACTTAGGATTGTAGGGACTATCAACTGTCGCTGGCAGCTAGAAAAACATGCTTATAGAATAGGGCCTCCTGGGAAAATTCACAACCAAAACACCGGAAATATAGCCACATCTGACTACTCGACCGATAATGGTGTCGGAGTAGAGGTATGTAACCCGTAAAGTTCCATTTCGATGGCATGGGGCGGGTAAACTCTGCGCTTTAAATCGAGCTGCATGCCATTACACTATTTCCGAGACCTCTAAATACACTCGGAGAATTCTTTGGTATAAATATTTCCTTTGTTCGTTTACACCTGCTCCGTGCCATTCTTGTGAGCTTTTTGCGCCGTAAGAGTTCTCGACATTGACGTAGCTCTTGTTGTGACGGTAGTTGTAACTCTTGTGGATTTTTTTGAGGATAGCAAATTTTAGAGTTGATGAGGTTGAAGTTTTTCTCTTTTTCCCACTACTGGCCGTCTGGCAAGAGATACGAATAAGGTTTAGTAGCTCTAGAAGCTACTCGATATCCGAAAATGCCTTCAGGAGTCACTACCAGTAGGCACTAGACGCAGACGGGCATACGTATAAATACTAAACAAACCAAAGGGGAAAAATATCCTCTCTGTATTAGGGTGGTCCTTAAAATATCAATATCATGGACACCCCTTTGTTGTTCTATGTATAAGAAAAAGACATCCATGAAGATTAAAAAAAAAAAATATTTTTTAAATGACAAAATCTCGGCAAAATTTTTACTTTGAGCAGCTATAAGCGAGTTTATGAATTCATATGAATAACTGCAAAAAATGTGTTGTAAAATTTATCAGATTTTGTGTCACATTTTGTTGAATTTTTGCAATTTTTTAAAAAATTAAAATTTTCATATATAGAAAAATACAAAATTTAGATGTTAATATTATGAGGACTACGTTACTCTGTGCGCAATTGCATTTTCGCAAAAAAAAACTGGAAAACACCACCAACACCAACTTCTAATTATCCGAGTCGAGTCTATTACTTCTACTTACTTACATATCTTTTACTACCACAATTAATTTTATAGTTGATAACAAATAATTTCTTCTTTTATCTCTTTATAGGTCAGCTCTTGATGTATTTATTTCTAAATAATGAGTAAGTTAAATCATAAAACACTTTATGCAATATGTAGTACTTAAATACAATTACTAGTTTACATTATTCGTTTTTATTAGCTGCTAACTCTAACATTTTTATGTTTATAAGGCAGATTCGGTTAAGGAGGCCCTAAACGGTCAATTATTTGATAAAGCATGATTGGTTGTCTAGGAACCTCATTTAGGCTAGACCCAATCAATCAATCAGTGGGCTAGTGTCCTGGATCATCTTGGCCAATTTTGATTAAGCATTGCGTCAGTCATGTCATTGACATAGAGGACACATCATCGCTCCTTCAAATTCATGAATTTTAGGTCGTTCAAATCTATGCCAAAGAAGCCAGGTACCTCAATGCTATGAATAGTCTTTGAGTTGACAGCTCGCTTCACGTTTGTTTGTAACGTCCTTCTCTATATATTTTGCGCCGTACTACTTAAGACCAATAAAAAATGAAAACTCACTTGGTCCATTCCATGGACTTAGTCTTCTTGCCTTCTATCGCACAGAACGTTAACTAAATGCTCATAGGTGATATGATTTCTCACTTGATCCCAGTGATTGGACTACCGTCTTTAACTATTAGCTTGGTTTTTACGTTTGTGGGTTTTTCCGTTTGTTAAGGAAAGAAAGGCCTTACGTGTATTTCCAACCATTTTTTTAACACTAGAGACGATTCACGATAGACCTTTCGAGTCGTAAGCTAAGCTCAGATTTGGATTTCACTAAAAAAAAAGTGATTGGGTCGATTGAAACCAGCGTCAATTGAATGACTTCACAGTTGGATCAAGTAGTTTGCCCGTCTAGGCTCAGATTTAGGATTACATCAAGCAAAAAGTGACCCTCAATAGTCACGTAAAATTTATCAGCAATTACGTACCTGCTCAATAACAATTTTTTTCGCATTCGTACTTAATTTCCGGCGAGTTTGTAGGCTTACCAAACAAACAAAGAAAAAGCGAAACAAAAACCAAACAAAAATTATGATTACCATAAATCTATAGAAATTTAAATTTACATGCATAATTAATGTTGTTTGTTGATAGAGCAAATCTGTGGAAATTTCCGTGGAGTGTGCGGTGGAGCCGAGTGCGCTTGAATCGAAAATAGAACATACGAATATATCTACAGGGTGATTTAATAAGAACGCAGCTGTTCTGATATAAATAAAACCCAAAAAAAAAAATTTGTCAAAATAGCATTTTGTATGTATGAAATACAATATCCGTTAAATACACACCACGACTACTCCTCTGGCAACACAGGATGCGCATTTTCAAAATTTCCATGACTTTTTGGCATATTTCGGGCAGCATATGATTTCATTCTTCCGCTCAGTAATCGCCTTGGGCTTATTAGCAAAGACCATGTTTTTTCACGTAGCCCCGTGAGAGAAGTCCAATGGTGTCGAATTGCAAGATTTCGGCGGCCATTTGACTCCGTTGTTTCGTGAAATAAGTAATGCGTCATGGGAACTGTGTTCGCAATAGAGCCTTTGTCAAGTGGAATATATTGTCCAAGTCGAGGATGCAATTGTTAAATATACGGCGCCAAAATAGCAATAAGGACCTGTACGAAGACACGTGGGTCTTGTCACGTTTTGTACCGATACAGTTTCTTCGAATTTATGCACCAAGCGGCTGGTTGTTGCCTCAGATGGCCGATTATGTGGACCGAAAAATCACGCAATGCGCGGAATGTACTTCTTCCAGAATGATAATTTTTTCATAAAACATTTGGATCACTTTTACACGTTTTTCAATTGAGCTGCATGCCTAAGCTTGGCAAAGCCTGGAGTACCAATTATCTGAAAAAAATAAAATAAAATAAAAACTTATATTAACATATCACAAAAAATTACTGTCAAAGATCTGCATCACCCTTCAATCACCCTATATATGTATATGTAGGTACGTATTTTCAAGTCATTACCCTTTTACACGCCGAGCACTTTAAAATTCACTTCTTCACTTAGAACCCAACACTCACAAATTTATTCTAAGAAGTTTGACCCACCCACTTTAATGCAAAAAAACAAACTGTGTACATTTTTTTTTGGCGATTAAAAGAAAGAAAGGCGGAAACAGACCACACAAGTGGCCAGATTATTTACTTTCACTGCCGCTTTTATTTAGGCAAAAACAATTTGACACTTTCATTAAACAAGTTTCATAACCAAATCACAAAATATTAAACCATAATGGCGCAAAAAAAAGTTTACGTCGCAAATTGAGGAAATGCTCGGAAACACTTGTAGAGCCACAAATTGTCGACAAAATGCAACGCCCCTCTTGAGTTGCATTAAATTTTTATGTAGATAATAATTTGCGCCTCTCGAGTTAATCGAAAAGCGAAAATGCATGTGCCGTTCGGTGTTAGAAAAAAAAAATTTAATTGCGGAAAAGTGCAGTGACTGTAGGCTAGCCAAGCATAAAAGCTTATGCAACAAAGATAGTGCGGCATTTGATACAGTTAAAATTACTTTAATTTTTGATGTTCCAAAGTGTCATTATTAGTGTGTAATTTTTTTTTTGAATCGTGAATTCATTTGCGCAATTGTTGTCTGACAAAATTTTCATTTTGATTTCCTGCTTACAGTCATGCTTGAATCTTTTGTTATGAGTAGCGGGTCTGATGTATGTACATATGACGACTCTTACAATACATATACAATCCTTATCTACTCAATCGACTTTGTTAAATTTTCTTTTATGTACTACATATATATTTCCTTCGGTCATCTGGATATAAGCTACAGTTTTTTGTACGCGATTGCTGGTGCCGGAAACCAGATATTTGAAAAAACTAGTATTTATGGTCCGATTTGGCTCATCTTCTTCTTATTTCGTCTTATAACCGTCTGTCGTTTTAAGCCGAGAGCAACTTTGCCAATTGTCTCTTGCAGACAGGTCTTCCAATGTCCTTACGGGCGCCCTATTACGCTTTCAAACATCAGATGGAAAACGTCGCACGAAAGTGAATCGCCATGTCTAAAGCTTAGGTTTCTCTCCAGGTATTCGGAGCGGTCCTTCCCAATTTGGACGGAGCCAAAGGTCTAAGTAGCACTGTATCGGTTTGCCCGGATCGGTGGAAAAACTTTACCGATTTTTTTTTTTAATGGAAAATGATGCACCCTAATGTACACATGTATATATCTGTGCTTATTTGGTATAAATTTGTCATTTTCAATGAGGCTTCGGAAGATTCAATGATGGGTCACCACCATTATTTTAAACGTGGCGTTATTTATTTAATTCCCAATATCTACTCAAATGCCTTGCCTTTGTTCCTTTAGTTCCATGCACATTCCACAACAATCAACACCAAATCGATTCAATTTATGCTAATCACGTAGCTTTTAAAACTCATCGTCGCGCCTGCAACTCATTGATCTTCCCACTTTTTGCTTTCTTAAACACATGACTTTTGTCTTTCACTACTACAAGTTAGAATGCTGCACACCTATAAACATACAGACATACACTATTACATAATGACTTGATACGTGAATCTGATAAATTTGCCTATAGCATCATAGAATATTTAAATATGTTTGTATTTAAAAATTTACATAAAATAAAATCATTCCAAGAGTGCATGCGAACCTTACAATTGATGCCACCAACAACTTTGTAATAAATATCGGCCGAAAAAAAGTAATGAATATGAATATGTATTTTTCTTTCACAAATAGCATACAACGTTACTTGATTTTTTTTTATACCCTTTAGTGGTCACTATATACAGTGGCGGATTTGAATATTTGTCACCCCTAGGCAATACAGAATTTGCCGCCCTTTTTCCGATAATAAAAATATTTTGAGGTAAAAGTACCAGTTTTGGAACAATTAGCAGTAAATAGTATGATTAAAATTTATATTATTTACTATACTTTTATTACAATTTAAGATGAAAAAGTGGTATTTGCCTTAAGTAAAGTTTTTTAAACTTTTAAAGAAAGCCATCATCAACACACTTTTTTCACTTGATAAGTTGTAATCTCAAAAATACTAAATTAGTTAACTTGAAAAAAAAGTTGCAACTCAAATTTCGACGCCCTAGGCACCTGCCTATGTTGTCTTTACGGTAAATCCGCCACTGACTATATACACACATACATATGTATGTACTATATTGAATTTCTATTCCTTTTCACTGATTGTCACAGCTCATCGGCGCTGCGCATTAGCAGTCAAACTTAATCTGATATGCCGGCGACTATTGGTCAGGTTATAGTGATTGTTATTGTCGTTGTTGTTGTTGTTGTTGTTGTTGTTGTTGTTGCCGCTGAATGTCGCCTTTGGTAATGCTTGACTGGTGTTCGTTGGGCTCCAATGAGTCCACGCTTGCGGGCAATGTCGACAAAGTTTTTTCTTCTAAATGCAAATAAAGATTCATAAATCTATAGTACAGACTACATACATATATATGTACATTAGGGTGGTAAAAAAAAAAAAAGTTTCAGGATTGTTCTAAATGTAATAAAAAATTACCCGTATTTTTTGCTTTTAAAAAACATAATATTTAAAACTCCTTCAAAGCCCATGGAGTTTTCCAAAAAAAATCGTCAGTATTAAAAAATGGTAAAAGAAGCGATTGGGTATTATTATTGGAAGTCTCCCGAAAAATATTGATTTTCAAGAATTCTATACCATTTCCACGAAAATGTGTGTTTTGCTTATATAAAATAAATAGAAATTTTATTGGTATTTTTTCCATTTAGAAAAATCCTAGATAATGAGAGCTTAAAATTTTAAGCTTTTCCCCCGCATGTATTTTTGGACCATCTTAATGTACATATGTACGTATACATACTCGTATAATAGCCTAAAAATGGGCTTCGTTGTGACAAAGCAATTCTAAATGCCAATAATTGTTTGCTTTTTTATAAGCTTTTATTTCTATTTCTATTTATTTATTACGACTTTTTTTTTTGTTTTTGTTTTTTTTCTGCACATTGCTAATAGTCACACTTTTTATTGGACTTTTTTTGTTCACATTATTTCTAATTATTTTCTGTTGGTAATTAATCATTCTTACTCGACTGTTTTTTGGGCAGAAGCACCAGTGCGTTCGCCTTCACAGTCAATGAATATTTATCTAAATATGTACACCTCTGTTGTGATCTTTTTTGCCTGTTGCTATCTAATATTTCAGAAAAAAAAAATTTTTTTTATTGTATTAAGATTTGACAATAAATTATAAGTCCATTTGCATTTCATCCTTACTATACATATGTATTTAATTACTTTGAATGTGTTCAGAGCAGGTTTGGGCAGAGTTGAACAGATTAAAAAAAAAAAATATCATTAATATAATTTAATAATAAAACTTAATTTAGAAATTCTTTAACAAAAACTTGTTCAACAAGAATAATGCTTAGTTTATTAGTACTTTATAGTGAATTTACATTATTCCAGTAGCATTCGGGTTCACGCTGGATATTCTGCGATACATATTATATGTAGAACCTCCCTCCAGTGCAGAATGGTGTATTTTCAAATGTTTTTGCCAAAAATAGTTACGACTAAATAAGTAGATGATTTAGAAAATGTGATTTTCTTAATTGATGGCATTTCCCATATTTTGTTTAATATTAAAAAATTCGTTATATAGAAGAACAAATATATACAAAAATAAACGCTATTTTTAGATACTTCAAACTTGCACATTATTATACTAGAATTAATGTTCTACAAAAATATTTTCCCAAATTCTGAATAAAATGTGGGAAATTTTGATAAAACTTTGAAATTTTAATTTATGTTTATAGTTTTTGGCAGACAATGAGCTATACATAAAAAAAAAAAAAAAAATAAATAGGGTAGTACATTCAAAGAAGAAGACAATAATAAAAATTAATACAGTAGATAGATCCGTTAATGAAAATAAATCACATAAAATGAGATGACTAAATTTTTTCAAAATAAATAAATGAATATTACCATAACGCCCCTCTTGTTTACATTCAAAATTACAATTCGCCATTTCATTTTGAACCAGATATGAAATATAATTATGTCCCTTTACTTAAATGTAAACGGATTAAGAATCAAAGTGCTAGCAGAGATTTGAGTGTTTGGTACAAAAAGTATTTTTGATGTTTTGAAATTGTACTTAAAATCGGTAAATTGTACTTTTGTACTTTTTAAAACTAATAGTAATGAAAAAAGTACAATTGTACTTAAAATATCAACATTACTTCTAAGTGTATGTCGTTGTCATTTGTTATCTTACTACCCTTTTAATGCCCAGCTGAACATTTTATAGCTAAGCGGAGCTCAAAGCTCTGATTCATTGCTTCATTTATGATTTATTCGAAACAACTAGTTGGGGAATGTAATGTAATCGCGCTTTCAGACTAAGCTGAATATTTCGCTACCAAACAAACTTGTATTTGTATTTGTATTAAGGTACTGTGGCGTTGTAGGAAATTGTACATATGGCAGACGAAGCCAGGTAGGCACACTTGCAAAGGTGTCACTGAATAAAGAAATTTATGCTACATTTAAATAAACCATTTTCAAGTATAAAATTTAGCTCATTAATTTAACAGAAACTGAACAAACAATTAAAAAAAAAGAATAAAGCTTTAATAAAAATATTAATTAGCGTCTTAACATTTTCGTATATTTTTCTAGGCGCGAACAAAGTGCAAGCAGGGCAAAAAGTGCACTTCCGAGGAACTGGGGAAAAGTACAAAAATTTAAAAAGCTTAATGAACAGAGTTGAAGTTTAAGGTTATTTGCGTACAAGTAGTACACGCATTATTATGTTCATACATATGTATGTATGTATGTACAGATGTAAGTACATGTTACGATTAAGTACCCAGCGCTGCAACAACGAAAGCGCGTTCATTACAAAAAATAAGACATTTAGTACGAAAATATTATCGCTAACCAAATGAATATTTTATACGCGCAAATAAACTAAAATTAACAACAACAACTAAAAATATGTAATTATTTAAATGTTAATATTAATAATTGCTAGTTGAGAAAAAAAATCGAAATCTCAGGTATTGCCTAATATTTTAACGATGAGCGTCGATTGTATTACGATAGCTCCAAGTATTTATATTTATTTTATTTATTTATTTATTTACTATGCAGCTGGAAATTATAAAATAGTATTTAATGGCGTGTTTAAAAACTCAATCGTGGGAGGTTACTAATTACCGATTGGACAGCTGATTGACGTAAAGATAAGTGTAGAAAGTAGCGAAAAAAGTGTAGTACCTACTTAGCAATAAAAATGGTGTTATACAATTGCAAATAACTAAGATCTCAAGCCATTTACACAACTTGTGATGATGCATAGCTAGAAATAATTGCTTAGTAAGTACGTGACGTTGTAAAAACAAAAGTTGAAAACAAAAAGAGTAATTATGCAACAGCAAAATGGCTAAACGTTTTTTCATAGAAACTACGAGTATTTTCAATTTCGGCAAGGTGAAAGAAACTTGTCAGTCGCCTCATCCTTTTCAAGGCAGAAAGGGTAAATGGGATTGCAATGCATCGCCGTCACAGTCAGTTGTTTTGCGCTGGGAGAAGTGACCAGTCCGCATCCACACAGATTCCACAGTCCCATCTGCTCACTAAAGGCGAATACCTAGCTAGTTTTGCCCACCGGCAGCGCGTCGATGCCCCCCAACAGTTCGGTGATTGACTCGGTTTTTCCCATCCGGGAAATTCTTTTAAGGCGCGGTTTTAAATAAATTGAAAATTTGTTTCAAAAATTTTAAATCCAACGAAGTTATACATGCAGCGCCAAATTTAATTTATATCTTCTATTTCAAATATATTTTATCCGTTTTAAAATAAAAAATATTTAAAAATTTGTATATTTTATTTGTTTATTAACAAGAAAACAATTTTAAATAATTGCTACACTTACATGCTTAAAGCACTGCCTATCAGGGCCTGGGCTAATTAAAAGTAAATAAATAACTATTAAAGTCAGCTCGTCCTTGCTCAAATGATTCTCTTTTTTTGTTTTCAATCAGTCTTCGGGGAAAAATACATACACCTCTCTTTATCAGTCATAAAAATGGGGAAACATAATTAAGAAAAAGAAGAATTGGTGTCATTTAAAACAACAAAAAAAACGTTCACTCTTCATTTTACTTCATTTCACTTTTGCGCCACTTCCATTGCACTCCAAGTACATATCGTGGGTTATATACTGCAAAATGTTCTATGTCACTTATTACCTCTGGTGCTTAATTGATCTATTATCTGTATCTGATCGCTTCTGGCAATCGTTCATCTTCAACAGCCAAAGGTAGACAGTTTTGTCATTCGTTTATTAGGGTGTAACAATTTGCAGATACATTCCGATGCAAGTAAGAGACCATCTAAGTGTCAAGGGTACTAATAGACATAGACCGTTTTGCAGTATCACCGACGATATGTATGTAAGTGCATATGTACATATATAGCCTGTTGCTTTTTATTTAACGCACCGTCATTGCCGAATAAAAGATGCTAGCAACTTTGTAAGTTAATAAATTTTATTAAAGGCAAAGCTTTTATAAATACAAACAACTGCATTTTTTACCGGCATTTTAATTTCTACATATATATTTTTTTAACTGCTTTTGTTTTCAACTTTGCAAGAATATCCGCTGAGCGGGTTACCAGTTTGTCAGGAATTTCACTTGGCACGTCCCAAGCGTCACAAACGTCGCATGAACGGCACTGCACAGCTGAGTGACGCGTCGCACTCAGTCTGCAATCAGTCATTCATTTATTTGGCCAGCAGCATATCCGCTGAATTTGTGCTATACTCGTAAGTAAGTACAATAATGCTCCAAAAACGTAGCGCAATAAAAGTATACAATTTTTTTTTTCCAAAATTTTTTTTGTTTAATTTAAATTGTCATTTGCCAAGTGAGAGTTTTCGCTTTTACTTGTTTTTAAGTATGGCGTTACTTTTTTCATTTAATTCATGAATTGATATGGTGGAAATTTATGTACGAAATTAAGTACATACTTTGGTATGTATGTATGTATGTACATATGTAAGTACGCATCGCAGTGAAATTTTATGCGCATCTAATTTGCATATTTTTATGAGTACCTGTCAAACTGGTTAGTAAATGAATTGTAATACATACATACATTCATGGTTTTGGGCTGTTATTTAAAAGTTTTACATTAGGATGCCTCACGTAACAAAGTTACTGCTTACAGTTATATCGCGGACAATTTTCAATTTCAAGATAACACATAATATGTATTTCTTTCTAGCAACGATCTTGTCTTCCTTTCTCTATCTTATATTGTATAATGAGATCTCATAATCGGCCAGTGTTGCTAAACAATGGAAAAAACCCTGCTGGGACTAAGCTTGTGGCCAAACCAGGGCATTGTAACCACTCTGACCCAGTCGACCCCAGGCGCACCAACCAATTCATGCCCTTAAGCAAGTTGCTGACGATGCCCACTCATAAACTCGCGAAGTAGGCAGGCTGTCATCTCCGACTCTGTCACAAGACAACCTTTCCACCATATCCATTGCGACATCAAAGGAAATCGCGAATCTGACAAAGTTGCGCGTCATGGAACGATTTTACCTGATACAGATATCTCAGGGACTCACTTGGCATCCCTCTTGAAACATGCAAGCTTCTACTAAATAAAAAATTCGTAGAAATGGCAAATGAAAGATAACAAATGGGACCAACTTGTCATATTGCTGACACAATGGGGCCATTCATAAATTCTCAATACATAAAGTGTCTTCTTAACCGGAAATGGCAAGATAACAGTATAGTGACAGAAATTTGCACCGAATATTGTCTGTTTGGACTGCACGCAACTAAACTGGGCGCACCCTGGAACAACTAAAGCGGAATTACATGGACGCAGATGAGGAGAAAACTATTGAACATCTGCTCTGCCATTGGACGGCAAAAGCTTTTGGCATAATCCGAATGAACTGAAAGTTATGGATATTAGAAGCTTATCCACCTTTTTGCGGAGTAACAAGATTTTTTTAGGGTCATGGGTATAACTAAAAGCCCTATATGGTATCTAAATGATCACTGGGTCTAATTATGTGAAATGTATTGCTTCTAATTGGTTCCAGAAATAACTTGATAGGTCTATAGACTTTCCATGCTCAACGCTCTTTGTTTGCATTTACTGTACTTGGGTCTACAGGGTCCTCAATAAAACCGCTAGTGTTCCGAAATTTATTAAATTTCCAGAGCTAATTTTTTATGGAAACGTGCAGCTTCACTTAACTCTTAAAATCTCGAAGTCCCTGCACAACAAGTTTTCGGAGACTGCTTTAAACCAGGATTGTTTCGGTTATGTAGACCCAGGTGTCATGTTAACGTGGTCGCTGCAGAATCTTTCATTGTGTCAAAAAGCACGGAATTAACTACATTCGAAACGACGAAAGGTTTTAAAGTCCGCCATATGCAGTAAAAAGTACTGAAATTATTTTGCCTTTGGTTTTTTTCGTGTACTCCCGAGATGGGCAGCATTTGTGCAAAACAAGACGAATTAAGAAGAAGTGCTAAAGAAAACAAATCTGGATCGTTTCGGACCCATTTAGGGACTTTTTCGGGCTTAATTCGGCACCACTTCGAGACTAGTTCGGGACTTTTTCGGCTTCATACTAGTTCTAAACTATTTATAGCAACACTGCTCGTTGCTATAGTTCTGGACATTTTCGGGCCCCTTTTCGGGATCATTTCGCACCATTGTAATTTTTACGAGCCTAAGCGTGTAGAAAAGAGAATTATTTCCAACCCGCAATATTTTGTCGCAAAAATTTAGGTTAGGTTAGATTATGCGTTGCCAGATACGTTTACGACCTATGAAGCAATGTCGTTCCGAATTTTGATAGACACTTTGATCCTTTGTCGATTACTGCTTGTAGAGTCTTCAGCTGTATCTTGCCGAGTAACTCGAGTCTTTGCCTGCTGAAGGCTGGACACTCGCGACTAATATACTCTTATAAAAAACATACCATTAAAGATAATTAAATAAATAAAAAATTAAATTAAAAAAGAAAAAATTACATTACATGAGTTTCTAAGAATTAAATAAAATTTAAAAATATAAAAATATATCCTCTTTAAAAAATAAAAATTCGGAAAAAGTAAATTATCAAAGAAAAAATGTAGACTAAAAATAGAAAAAAAAAATCCACTGCGCCAGAACTCGAACCCGGATCTCTCGATTGGCACGCCTGTGCCTTGCCCATTGCGACTGTTGGAGTGACACCAGCTAAATGATGTGTATATATATAAATGCTTCCTCTCAAAATAGCTTTTCACCACGAGTGGTAAAGGAGAGAGCTTTTTTTTCTTCAACTCTCGTGCTAGAATAACAAAAGTCTTTCGAACTATCTTGCCACTTGTCTTTCTTTTTTCTTACGAAAGACTTTTTACTATCTTAGTCAGAATTTTTAGTTAAGAAATGCAAAATATTATAAAGCCTCGATCTATGAGTCCAACTTGTTTGCAGATAAGTCGTGGCCAAGCCGACTACCTTGCAGGAACTAAAAATTGCAATTCGCTTTACCTTCTCGTCTGAATTATAGGACTGAACTAAAATAAATAAATAGTACAATAAAAATATTTCTGTAGCAGGAAAAACCAAAAACACACTCATTAAAATGTCAAACCTAAAAAAATAAACCAAATGAAAAATAGTATTACGATATGAGCTAGCAATAGGGAACAATAGCTAAACAAAAATTTAATAAAGTATACTCGTACAACGAGTGCCATTGAGTTATGAACATTATAAGAGCAAATTTAGAATTTTCCATGCAATTATCAATGGAGTTGCATGCCATGACAGCAACAGCAATAGCAACAGCAACAGCAACACAGGAAGTCATAAGCGAATAATAGCAATTGTAAAAAAATTGTTACTTAAATTTGAAAAAAACAACAACACGAAATACCAAAAGAACTAGTAATAACTAAAAATAATGCGCCACAAAAAAAAAAACGCTATTATATAAAGCAAAACTATCAACAGCATTCATTATTTTGAAGCTGTAATTGCATGAAAATCGCCAACAAATCAAAAAACTTGCGGACAACATGAGTGAATTTTTGCATTGCATGTCTCAGCTTGGAGCAACGTTGTTAAATTACGTATTACGTGCATAGCGGTAATTACGATTAGGTATTAGCTGTTTGGCAGAATGTTTTGGCCGAGTTGCCAAGTGCATGTGGAATGGGTGGACGATGAATGCTTGCCAAGAGAATTTATTGTGCATTGATTGTAAAATGTAATTTAAGTTTACTGCAGTGACAGCAATACCTACCTACCTACCTCGATGCACAAAAATCACACTTCACAAATTTTTCATCATTTATTTAAAAAAAAGGTGATTTTTGAATTTACATAAATCTTATTTGAATAAATCGTTCAGCTAATATTAGCATAGTTCTTTTGCCGGGACTTACCGTCGCCACTTTTGAGCAAAGCCAAAAAAAAATCCCTACAACGAAATGACGTGAACAAATGATTACTTAATTTTTCGTTGTTTTTGTTCGTTTGACTGCTCAAGAAATTAACAAATATTCAAATGTTCTTTTTCGCATTCATGTGCTAAAAGCGATTGCCGACAAAAAAAAACTTCTTTGAACAAAGCGAATTGAAGATCAAATATTTACTTAATTTACAATTCGAGAATTCGTAAATAATAAATTTTGCAGCCTCTGACTTAACATATGTATTTACATATATGGGAGTAAATTATGCTGAAAGCAAATTAAATAAAATAGCAAAGAAAGAATTAAAAATAAACCGCAAATCAGTATGTGGTTTGCAACCCCTGCAAAAGGGGGATAAAAAGCAAATTCAACAGATTTGAGACAGTTAGCTGGAATCGAAACGAATTATCAACCTCCTCTTCCAAATGAGATGTACTAACACATACATATGCACCCTTGCGGTCAGCTTATTAAGTTAAGTGCCATTTTGGCCAGTTTCGGCTATTTTTCTTTTGTTTATTTATTGTTTATATTTTTTTTTATTTTTTATAGAAATCTAGCATATTACATAACCAGCACCACATAAATCCACATTGCAGACTTCGTCCGAAATTTACAAAAATTCAACCAATTTTAAAATTACACACAAAAATTTTAAACTTTTTATTCAGAATTTTTATGAACGGTTGAATACCCCGCGAGGTACTTGATGTCAACTCTTTTTATTAGAACATTAACTTCCATCTAGCGAAAGGATAACCAAAGAACCTGGCCTTTGAACCTTAAAGGTTGCTAGACCTCAGCCTGGAAAAGTGTGGGTAATCTTAAATTTTACCAACCCAAAGATAGCCACAAATTTAGCACAATCAACAATTACGGACAGTTCAGTATTTACAATTTTAATTTATTTGGTCACTTTTTTTTTTTTACTCACGACAATAGTAGTTACATCATTAATCATGTAAACTGCTTTGCTTGGCAGGTGGCAACTCCCATGCAGATGACAATACCATTTTGTATGCAAAATAATTGTGACACTTTTGATATTTGCCGCCATCGCTAGTTGAATCGCTTTTTTTTCGCAATATGCATGTGACATTTAAGTTATACTCGTAACAATGCAAGCAACTCCAACGATTTATTGTGCGAGCAGCTTTTGACGTAAGCGCAATAATTTAAAAATTATATTTAAACGCGCAAAAGTAAAGGCGTAGAAAATCTGTATACAAATATTTACTTATTACTGGCAATTATTATTTTGACATAATGGGCGCACGTACCATTCGGTAGCGAAGTATTTACGAGTAAGTAGGGCAGAGCATTCGGTTGTCCTTCAACGTTGACTGTTGCAATTTTTGGCCACAATACGTACTTATTTGTACGTTTGCATTACTTATTATAAGCAATTGGGTAAGATGGTGTTTAAATATTTGCGTAGGTGTGTATTATCGCTTTGGTACTTTGGTACCATTTGTTTGACAATGCCAAGCTGCAGTTAGCGCGTGTGCGCATGCGCATGCAACACACCACAGTGTTGCATTGTTTGTTAAGTATGTATGTATGTAACATTCGCCTGTTACATACTCGTACATATGTATATTTTCGTGTTAATGCATAATTTTGTTTATGCAATAATTTTAATTTGTTTGCAGACGTTTTTATTATTTCTATGCATCTTTTCAGCTGAATCACAGAAGCAACGAAGATCATTGGACCAAATTTCTAGGTTATACATATGTATGGCTTGTTAGTGCAGTGTCATATAAGGATGCCTGTGATAATCCTCAGTATCTCTTCAATGATGTTAATTAAAATTATCTATTCTGGTTGTTTTGCAGACGGATTTGTGCAATTAGAATGTAAATAAAATGTGTAAGATAATTTAAAGCGCATTCAAAAGCTTGACTAGACACATAGAGGAAATAAAATTAATTTCATTTTTATAGTAGAATTTGGGCACACAAATTTTCCAAAGGTTACATATCTACCAATAAGGAGGCAAGACTCTTATCATTAAAGCGTAGTGTACGGTGGGCCAATTCTTGTTCTATGAAATGGTGAAGTAAAAATGAAAAATTCAATTTCTGTGAATATTTTATCTTTTCTCTTTATCACTTCGTTTTACGACTTTAAGCAATTCTCGATCATTAAACAATTTTCCATAAACATCGAGCATTAAATTATTTGGTAAATAACTGTGAGTAAAAGATAATGATTTCCTCCTTTTATTATGTTTTTCAGCAAAGCGTCCAAATTATCTTTTTCACAGCTACAAAACTAGTCATGTTAAAAATTTCATTGTGAAAACTTTTTCACAAAAAAGTGTGTTTTCATTTGAAAACTGAAATGGAAAAGAAATTTTCTTCTACTAAAATTTCTTAAATAATTTCACAGCTCTCACAAAGGCAAAGTATTTTTTCAAGCAACAGAAATATTTAACAAGTAATTTTTAAGCAAACCAAATTAATATTGGACCACCTATGAGGTAATACCTTTCCTTTAAAAAAAGAATTATAGAAATCGGTTGACGTTGTCCAAAGTTATGCACACATAAAAAAAAAAATATTCCGACGAATTGATAACCTTTCTCCTTTTTGTGAAGTCGGTTAAAAATAAGGGACGACAGATCTAATATCTCATCATTTTCTAACATATCTTAAAAACAGTTTTGTTTATATGAAATTTCTTATACATCAATTAAATTATTTGTTAATCAGTTCCATAAGCAAGACACTTTGAATTTCCAATTCGTAAATCAAATTCTGTATCGATTCTAGACAAAAAAAAATCGAAATAAAAACTGCTCCAAAGATCTCTATCAATCGATCTTCTATTTTAAAGCTTAATCTCTAAATCTTGCTGACTGAACTATTTGTTATCTCTAAAGCCTTTCAACTTCAAATAAATAAACAAAAAAACTTCATTAAAATGGCCTGAAAACCAACACGAATTTGTCGAATAGTCACGTATTATCGTGAATTCAGGAATGGCTGGCTCAAGGTGAATATTAATTAATTGATAATTCCATAAAACTTGTCTAGCAATTTAGCACGTTGACATCGATAACCACGAAATATTTCAGTACTTCGAAAATAAATTAAAAGTACAACCAACCAACCGCATTAGAAAAATAGTCACCAAATACTACACACATACATATGTACATATGTAAATATGTAGCTGACATTAAACTCGCGGATAGGTACTGAAGTTTCTATGTATGTGGCATTGTAAGTAATAAAGACTTGTAAATATATATATATTAATTATTAGAATATTGTGCGGCTCACATACGCTTTGTTTTTGTGCGAGAATACATTAGGCAATGTTGTTTACTCCGTGCATACTATGAGTTCATTTCATGCATATGAAACTATTGTAGCTCGACACAATTAAAATTCGATACGCATGCGCGCACTGAAAAAGATAACACACATGTACATATATACATACATACATACGTACATGCGAATATGTACATACATATATTGTTACCAAATCTAGGTGATTGGAATTTTAATTGTTAAGGGTGACACAAATGTAGGTAAATTCGTATACCCGCTGAAATATAGCCGGTCGAAGTCGAAACTTTGTTGAATTTTCGAGATTTTTTTGCAAATCTAAATTTTTCAAAAATATTGATTTAAAATTTTTACTAAATTTTATGTTACCAGTCTAGTCTGATCTATGTTTTTTTTTTTCTTGTGCGAATAAAACTACATTATTCCACTTTCTGGCCCAACGTTTCGCTAAGCAACCATACTAGCTTGGTAGCATAAAATTAAATAAATTACGAACTGATCGGATAATAAATTATATAGAAATTTTTTCCTTTTTGGTGTATGTCTATTTTACACGTAGAACGAAATAAAGGGGTTCCAAATGATGTTGATATTTTTTAAAGACCCCCTAATGTACATATGTGCATAGGTTTTTAGTTCGCTTATTGTTATCCATCAACGTGTACGTAAAAAAGAAGTAACAATAGAATTAACTATATTAAATATTTTTATTAGTTTAAAAATTTTCGGTGTAGTTAAAAATCTTCTAAAACTATTTTAATCATTATTTTTCATAAAAAACTGTTAAGCTTAAGATTTTAGGACGGTTAACATGTCTTGTGCGTCCCCTAGTTATATATTTTGAAGAATAATACAAAGCTTTGGGAAGGAAACTAAACTTAAAAAAATTAATTTTGCTTGTGGGTAATTTGCGTGGAATTAGAAATTTTTTGTGGGGATTTGTGGGTAATTTTGATTTATTTCTGGGTAATTAAACGAATTGAAAACGGCAACGCTGTATCAATGTACCACATCCACTGTTTTTTTCTTCTATAGTCAGGCCAAAGCTCACGAGCTATCTAAAAGGTTCGGATCTCAAACCGTCGTTCCTCTGCTTATTTATTTCAGAAAGTGTAATTGGAATTCTGTGTGTATTTATCTGAGAGAGTATGCCAGTACCACGGCTACAGATTTATCTACAAAAGCTTCTGTCTTGGTCTATTGTAGGGAGTTCGAGAGTCCACTTGATTGTTTAACAAAATGACTGTAAAAGTCCCTCAAACAAGAAGAGCTGGAGTCATAAATTTTCCAGATCCGTGCATGCAACGGCAATTGAACCAAGTAACCCTGTGATTAAAAGTGCGTCCACCACGAGGAACCGACAGAATATCGCGTTCAGAAAGCTTGCTGACAATCAAATCAACAGCTTCTTTGGCCCAATACCCCCAAGAAGTTGCACAAAGTAAGCTCCTTTTTATTACCTTCCTTTTATTAGCTCGGGTTGTAATTATGTAATATTGATGCGCCTAAAAGATGCAGCGATTTCTATTCTCAAGTTACATACCTGATGAAAATACGAATGGCAATTATAATATGGAGGTTTTAGTATTTTAAACTATAATTTTATTTTATATATATAGATGGAAACAAAAGTCTCCGGAACGTGCTGGCAAAGGACAAAACGGGAACAAAAGACCGTTTCATTAGTTAAAATGTTTGAATAACAAAATTAATCAAAAAAATAACTGAAAAGTAACTATGCAAATTAAGTAAACAAAAGACTTAAGACACGAACTTTCATTCTACAGAAAATTAAATAATCCAGCCTTCCTCCGGCTTAGAATTAACAATCATGGTTCTCACTGAAACGATTTTTCTTCCAACATGCAGACGCATTCTTAACGTTAAGTTCTTAAAACATTTGTTCCCGAGTTGTTCCCAAGACTTTTGTTCTTATTTGATCCTCCTTGAAAACGTTTCCGATACTTTCGCCTTTGAGAACGTTTTTCAGAGTTTTGTTCTCATTTTGTTCATTTTGAGAACGCTACCGAACCCTTTTGTCCTCATTTTGTTCTCGTGCAGAACTAAACCAAAACCGGAACGCATTATTGGTCACTGATTTTAGGTACATTATGAATGGCTTAAGTACAATTTTAGGTACGCTTATTTGATTTCGATTTTCAACGATGATATAAACCAGCAACTCTTTCCTAATGGGTTGTTAAATCAGCAAAATTCGGTATACTTGTTTGCCACAATTTTAAATGCAAAATGTTGCTCTTAAATGTCTGATATTTTTATACGCCCTTGTTTGATTTGTTAGTACATTAAAAAATATTGAGGCTATTTTTGTATGACATTTTTGTACACTTTACATTCTACACACTTGCTTCCACTAAATTTTTATGATATTGAATTTTGATTTAGTTTTAAAAATTCAACTCATAAAGTGGTATGCATTTGTACGTAAAAAACAAGCACAAATCCACACTTGATTCAATTTTTACGCGCATACTTCTAAATATAGATATTCATAAACAAAGCTGCGGCACTTCATTAAAACAACTTATCACAAGATAGGCCGTTTTCCCCTTAAAGCAATATTTCATTGTTTTAACAAACAATATTTTAACGATTAACCAGTTATAGGTGTAGTTTAACATGCCCTTTAGTAGAAGCTTAAGGAAAATAAAAAATTTTTCAGGTGAAACATATTATTTTTTAATTCAAAGTCAAACCTTGTAAAGACACTTAAGTTGTTTTACTAAAATACTTGTACGTATGTATGTGCATACTTACGATCTAACATGCATTTTTAAACCGACATTATGTCCAGTGCCTATGCAGCCAATATGTATTACGGCACATCCGTTTTCTGCCCATTTCCGCTGCTATGCACTTCCACTTCTGCGAGTATTCTAAATTTTCATTCAAAGTCAATTAACTCATCTTGTCTCACCGCGAGCTCGTACGTCCGGTTGCGGTGAATATCAATTGATTCAAATTAAATTGAATGACATTAAAATAAATATTTACTAGACTGCGCATACTCTCTTCGTAATAAATTTAAAAACAATGCAAATTGCACAGAATTACGATTAAAGCCCCTCTGTCCTTTTAGTAACCTACTCTAATCATCCTATTTGAATAAATAGGCTTTATATATGTATGTATGTGCATAATTGTGTAGGTTTGTACGTATGTATGTATGTATGTACTTATACATAGACAGATATCGCTTGATTTTAACGTTTAATAAGTACTTTATTGCGCACATCCGTTAAACTTCTACGTGCATGGCCTGCGTAATCTGTTTTGCAATGGGTTTCCTTTTATTATTGATTTCCATAAATTCCTGAAGTCACACCTTCTGTGCCTGCTTTGCCATGGTCCTAATAGAGCTTTGATTAATGATCACCAACGTTTTACCTCGCCTAAGGATCTACATAAGGTCCGAGTTATAGATAAAAAGCCATAGAATAGCGCAGAACAAACTGTGTCAACGTAATAAATTTCGATATAACGAACCTTCATAAAAGTAGAAATTCAAAATTACAAAATATTTGCTGAGTCCGCTAAACAACGTCGCAGTTGCGAAATTTTCCATCCAAAAATGCACCATAGATAGATATAATGAAGAAATTTTAACCTTGAAAACTTTCGGATGTTAAGGAGATCCCCTAGACAACGAAGTGTCGACTCAAAAGCTCCTATATAATGAATTCTGAATATGTTGATAAAAAACTGGATGGCGGGATTGGTGGAGGGGTTGTCTCTTAAGAGCTTTCTACTAATAAGTGCAGGCTATCGGACAGCTGCAGTTTATTTCAGGCGGAATAGGCTGCTATTAAGGAGGTGGCAGTCACTCCTAAGGAGGTTTTTTAATGTACTCAGCATTAAGACTCAGGGGAGACCGGGCTGCGGGAAACGAAGAACTTTGGGCATATTAAGCATTGGTCCGATAGAAAATACTTAAACCCCCGACGACATGGTATCGAGCCAAGATTTTGGATTGAATGTACTGTGACGGTTTCCATTCAAAAGGAAAAGGAGAAGAGGCCAAGCAGATGCTAAGGAAGCTATCTATATCTACATATACTGATGGATCCAAGATAGACTGCGGTGTGGGAGCAGGAGTATATACCGAGGAGCTTAGTGCCAATCGATCCCTGCAGCTGGCGAACCATGCCAGCATATTTCAGGCCGAAGTCCTGGGCACATGTGAGTCCTGTAGGTTACTAAATAATAGTGCAACTATAAAAGTAAAAGAAGTGATTTACTCAGACCGCCAGGCGGCGCTGCTAGCTATGTATATCGTCTCCTGATACCAAGTCTGAGCTAGTCAAAGAATGCAAGATGGAGCTACGCTCAGCATGTCAGTCAATGTCTACCGCTCTTGTCTGGGTTCCCAGCCGTAGGAATGTAGAAGACAACAAGAGAGCAGACAAATTGGCCAAGGCGGAAATCATACTTTAAGATTCCACTGGAAATGCTGAAGATTTGGCAAAAATTATATAAAGGCGACCCCCAGGTTTGGTCATAGCAAATATTTTCGTAATTTTCTTGCAAAAATACTTTAGACTCAGGGGTACATGGCGAGCTTTTTTTTTTGTTTGCTTGTAAGATGGTCAGGTCTAATATACATATTTACAGAGAAACTAAACTGAATTTCGATCAGCTATATAAAAATATAAAATTCTTAAAAAATACAAAATGAATTTACGCCTTTATAGCATTTTGTATAGAGCCTAATGGCCGTCTTCACAATCGAGAGTTAACTCACATTCTATCTCACTACCATGGAACCAATCCTAAGTATTAATTCGCTTTTCTTAAAGCAATGCATATATCCTAGGGTTAAAAAGTCTTACAAAATCTTAACTTGTTATTTGGCAATGAATAAAGACTTATCCATACATAAATAAATATGTAAATAATCTACGTTCATATCTATGTATGTAGGCACTTAATTGTAATGCAAAAATATTTACGCGCAATTCGTGTTAAATGACACTTGTGCTCAATACTTGGGAAATCTAACGCTTTGGCGCATTTTTTATATTCGTTAAAACAAAACAAACACATGCGTATATACTATGGCGGTACATACAAATGTATGTATGTATGTAGACACAACCACCTAAATACCGCAGACGACGGACAAGCCCAAGTTTGGGCCAACTTCATTCAGTTGGTTGGAATCGTTTGGTTAAGCTGTGCAAACAAATTTAAATCAATAAATGGCTAATAGCTAATAAAAAAAAATTAAAAAAAAAATACTCGTACTCGTAAAAGAGTAATACGAAAGGCATAGCGAAGTAAAAACCCAGCAATTGTGGCAATTTAAGCGTAACAGTGAGAACAACAAGGCCAGCCAATGCAAGAACAACCAGCAGCAATGGCACACACCAGTGAATTGGCTAAGTTAGTGGCCAATATGTACGAGTCTGTGTGTATGTATGTATGTATGTCTGGAAAGTAAATTGTAAAAAAGGCAAATATTTGTAAAACAAAAAAACACCGCAACTAAAATGTTTGCTTTAAAAATTTTCTCACGTAACAAGCGTACGAAGCGACACTAATAGCAGCAGTAGAAGGAGCGCAACAAAAAAAATAACACATTTGCAACAAAACAACAACAGCATACTGATCGTTAAATTAATGCAACATAATAGTCAAAGTATGTATGCTGCACCAGCAGCGCGCGGCCGCAACATGGCTGGCTGGCTGCCTTAGTAGCAACAACCATAATTAAGATCGAACGAAGCATAGTACCGAGCGTCAAAAGCAAAATATTTGTGCAAAAATAACAAAAATAAATAAATAAAATAAAAACGCTACTCAAAAAAGGAATTTGCACAGAGTGGTATAGAAAAAATGCCCTGCTTTTAGCATTCTAACCAATCGAGCGTTGAGGCAGCACAGGTAGAGCTAAAAAAATAAATAAATAAAAGTAAAATAAAAATCGAACTGTGCTGGCCCAAATAGAAGAGCATAACTAAATACTAAGCTATAATTTCAACTGCCAATTGTTGCTGCTGCTGTTGACGGTGCTGGTGCTGGCTACAACAAAAGAATTGCATTTGGCAATGATTGTAAATATAAGTATGTATGTGGAGAACAATGTTAAGCCATCAAAATGCCGTAACGCAATAAATGTGCCCAAATGTGTGTGTGTTTGTATGTACATATATTTATTTATTTCCAATGGTCTACAACAAAAGCAACAATTGCAGAATTATAAGAACCAAGAGCATTAAAAAACGATTTGGCATGCATTTGGCTACCCTTCAGGAAAATCTTAAGGCCCAGATGCTCCCAGTAAAAAAAAATAAAATAAAATTTCATGCTCAGCAATAGTGTTGTCAGAATTCTTCCAGAGAAACAAGCTAAATGGGCAAAAAATAAAGCTAAAAAATCTAAATCAAAATTTTAGTGACGGCTAAGAAAAATAGCTAAATTAACAAATCATATATTTTTGGTCGTTATTATAACTTCATAAGAGTGTCAATGTTTAAGGTAAAAATGATGCCTTCTTTTGAGAAACAACTTACTTTGTACTTTTAATCGGTGAGTACAACGCACGGTACTTTTCCTAGCTAAAGTAAAAAGCTAAATAATTTTAAGAAAAAGCTAAGAAACTAGCTAGAAGTTAAACAGATTTTTCCGGCTAAACTAAAATAGAAAAGGTAAATATATCCGGAGAAAAACTAAAATAGTAACACTGCTCAACAAGCAGCATCTGCTATAATTTCTATGAACTTAAGGTGAGATCACGCACTATGGTAAACAACCATTGGACCTGACGCTGTATATACCTGTAGCAGGCTAAATTCCTACCTAGCCAAACTCGACTTCGACGTAGCCAACGTATGTCCTGCATGTGAAGGTTTCCCGCCCGACACCACTTCTCTTGTTCCCTTAATCCGACTCACCCGCGGGAGCACTCATCCGTAAGACGTAATTTCTAAATTTGGGATGCCCGTAAAACTAATACGGCTATGTAGCGACGCTCAGCACAACCTTGAGCTTAGCTTGACCTCGGTAAGACCTGTTCGAATGGGCCACAAAAACGAAGAAGATAGAGAGACGAACTGTACGAGCTTTACGCTGAAAAGATACTTCAACTCAGTACCAATGGGTGGACAACGAAAGCAAAAAGAATCTCGCGAGTGGATGCCATACCGCACCATACTCAGAATGACCTATTTATACAGGGTTTGAGTACGGCCGTAACTTTGCAAATGAGGGAGAAGTCAAGTTTTTCAGCCTCAGTCTAAACTGACAATCAGGAGCTGCATATTAAAATAAGAGGAAGTAGGTTTCTTAAATCTCACAGTTGGACATCGACATAGGAAATAGTGAATCGATTCCTACTCTACTTCAACCAGACACGTTTACAGAGATTAATTTTTTATACGACGTCGTTGAAGCATTGTTGCAATACTTAGCACATTGTCCTCTGATGATTTCGGGTAGATCCTTTTCATACTTCTTCCTTCATAAGATCTGGAGCATTTACAGTCTCGTCCCATTTGTTTCATTTGGCATTTATTACGGCTTTGGTATATACGTAAATTTTCCTCGGTGGGTGTAAAATTTTATTTGCCACAGTGATTTGCATTTCCGAGTCGGGCGGAGAACACAAATAAAACACATTTCCGAACAATTTTTAACGTCACTAGGGCCACCCCTAATACTTGTAAAGAGCAGCACTTCTTCCGTTCCGCATCATCGAGTCATCAGCGTAGATGGTAACACCATATCGTCGCCGGTAGACCAGCCTCCCCATATTCAACGATTATTATTTTTGTCTACAACTTTTATGTTTACGTTACACTGTACCACTTGCCAATTGACTGTGTTACTGCATTTACAAACACAAACTTACATATATATACATTGGGGTGGTCCTTAAAAAATCAAATGAACGATTTTTTCAGTTTCAGTTAAATCTTGGTCCGGATTGGAGACGGTTAAGACGTAGCGCACAGGGGGCAAAGTACGGATTCCTCTATAGAGAATCAAAAAATTAAAACTTATTTTTTTCATCTAATATCCAAAATCGATACTACCAAAGTCAAGGATGTCACATATAAATTGTGCAACACGCCTTAACCGCCTCCAATCGTTACCAAAATTTATATGTGACAACTTCGACAAGAGTAGCATCGACGTAGGGGTTGAGGATTAGGAAATCTGATGTAAAAATTTACTTTCTGAATTTAAGGACCACCCTAATGAACATACTATATTCATATGGTTTTGTTGTTTACATCGTGAGGGCAAGTGTGGCCCAAATGGCAATAACAAAATGTATGCGTTTGGCTTTAGCTATGGACAACAACAACAACAACAATTGCAGCAATCTAGCAGCTACGAGTACTCGTACAGCAGCTGCATGCCAAATAACTTAATGGCGTCTAATGGTGATTGTTTTTGTTGTTGTAACACGCTGTTAGCTGCCATAGACTTGGAAGCTTTTGGCTTTGTTGTTTCTAGTAATTGTGGTTATTTTATTGGCGAATGTGTGGCGAGCGCCAGCCAAGCAGCCAGCTAGCCAGCCAGCCAGCTAGTTAAGTGGCCAGCATTGTCCAAAAATGTGGTGGGTTGGACAGACATTCGGTTATTCGCTTGGTTGCCGCTTTGGTATGCAATTCATTCGATCGCTGAATGCTGCTGCAGTGCATTTTTTCGCTTGAACCTTTTCTGCATAGGTGCCTGAAATTGTTGCTGCACTTATTGGCTGCTGATGTTGTTGTTGCTTTCGTTGCTTATTCGCTTGGCAATTTTACGGCAAAAAGTTTCTATGCGCTTTATTGCATTTGTAATTGGTATTGCTTTTGTTTTTGTTTTATTTTTTAGCTTACTTGGTTATTGTATGTACATATGTATGCTTATGAATGTGCCAAAGTACTTTTCTAAGTTGCAGCGCAAATATTCCGGATATTTTCCTAGGACAGGCACTGCAGATGCATGCGTGTTGCACAAAGCAAAATGTTGCAGCAACATTCAGTCATACCGCAGGCTACAGGCTACACAATCACCTCGTACTTTTTCCTTTTTGTATGCTAAGGTGTTAGTGTGTGTGTATACGTGTGTGTGTGTGTGTGTAAGTGTTTTCTAGCGCTTAGAAATTTGACTTTTGACTTTTCGCGCGCTACTCGTGTTGTTGGGAAATTTAGTGAGACCAGCCAATTGTCGAACAGTTAGAAAATAAATAAAATTCAATATATGTACACCGTTCAACTACAGTTCGGCTGAGCTCATTCATTCACTTCCACTTCTCATTTGTTTCTCAGGCTTTTTGAGCGCAGCGCTGATTACTTGGCCGCATGGCAACAAAAAAAAGCGAATAGCTGGACAACAGCACCAGAAAATGTTTATATTTTTTTTTATTTTTGCTTGATTTACATATTTTATCAGTGTGTGAAATAATTTTTTGGGCTTGCATTTTGTTAAACACACCTTACGCCACTAGCTCCAGCAGGGGTTTCAAGGCTTTATTGGAGACTAGGTTACCTATGTAGATCTATCAGTAACAGGTGTTCAATTGGTTTGTAGAAAAGTGCTCAGCTCGGTGGCCCAAGAATGCACTGGACATTTTTGAACAAGAAACCCCAACAATTTGTTCTAATGCCAAAAAAGTATATATCGTCGGTCCCTACGAAGAGTAGCACATTTCACTATTCGCGTGGAAGACTAGCACATTTCACTATTAGCGTGGAAGACTAGCACATTTCATTATTCGCGTCGAAAAGTAGCACATTTCAGATTTTTGCGTGGAAGAGTAGCACATTTCGTTATTTGCGTGGAAGACTAGTACATTTCAGATTTTTGCGTGGAAGACTAGCACATTTCAGATTTTTGCGTGGAAGAGTAG